>NC_073691.1:205092661-205124545 GCF_029784155.1 Uranotaenia lowii | reverse complement strand
TCATTCATTAATTAATAATTTTGTGTGCAATTACTCTAAAACACATTTAAAATCGGATTGCCCTTTCAGCTCAGAAAACCGGCAATCTCAGTTCTTTGAGTGTGTGAATTGTGCAGGTAACCATTCCTCAAACTCCTTCGATTATCCTATTGGGGAAAGATAAATTTTCCAACCAAAAAAAACCAAAATTATTAGAAAAACAATTTCTCGTCGTCCCACGTCAGACTGACAAACAACCTGCCTGCAAGGAAGGGGGCAATTGCCCCCCGCTCAGGGGGCCCCCCGAGGAGAAAAAAAGTATTAACTTTACTTCAATCATACTTCTTCAATTTCTTCAAATCTATGAAAAGAAATCAAAACTAGAAAATTGGAATGAAAACTTGAAATATAACAACTCAAGGGGCCGCCGATTAATATCTAGAATCGTTTTCTTTTACATAAGTAAAGGGGGCCCCTAGAGTTAACAGTGAAGGAGTTCTTCCGTATTTTGTGGGCTTAGAATATCAAAATCTTTGTATTGAATTTTCTAATTTTCAACCCAAACTTTGACAAAAATAATGTAAGTTGAATTAAAAAAAAATGGACGTAAATTAAAAAGAATATGAGGCGAAACATCTCAGATATTAAATTTTTTTTTTTCATCGAAACATGTCAGTCAGAAAATTATGTACAGAATAGGTAAAATAAAGAAAACATCTCCACATTTTCATCACACAAAAATATCTTCTTCAATAATAATGTTCATTATTACGTTAATTTTCCAAGTAATAGTTACTGCACTAAAATAGCAGCTAATTTTGCCAAAACTGGCTCACAGTGCTAAGCAAGAACAGAAAAGCTTGATAAAAAATTATAATTTTACCCGGGCAGTATCCTGGTTGAAACCCTTTCTCTACCTATTTATGAACATACATTCTTTAAAACAAACTTTAGTTGCTTAAATTGGACCAATCGACAGTACAGAGTTTCTTTGTTGAATTTCCATCAAAATTTTTGTCTAAGGCTTGAAATTCGTACTGAAACATTTTCAGCTGATTTTGCAAAAGAAAATATTCTGAATTCACCATATCATTTTCCAAATGATAATTCTCAAATTATAATAAAAACGACCTCATAGTTGAGTTAATATCATTGAGTTATGAATATTACTATGTTTTCAATCTTATCTTTTTCCAGAAACAATTCATTGAGATTTTCAAATCTTATGTTGTTTCTTCAGTTACTGAGGTGCATTTCATGGTTTTTCTGAATTTTGAGAACTCGGGAACTTTGTTTAAGGTGCTAAACTCATTCTCGCTTCTATTATGATTTTTTTTAAATCGATAATTTTTGCTTTTATACCCTTTTGACTTTGAGGGCATTGATGAAACTTTTGTCACATTTTGAATGACAATTTGAGAACAATTTTTTTTTCATCAGATGAGAATCATATTTATAAACATCTCATCAAACAGTTTTTTTTTATTTTAAAGATATAGAATTGAAATTCATATTTGGTGTAATTCCTTCTTTGGCTCTGTAACTTTGAATCTCTTTTTTTAATATTATTTATTTTTTGTTTCTCAAAACTTGATTTGAAATTATCATTTAGATTTGACAAACTGAATTGTGGCTCTAAATATACCCTGATTTTTCGTTTTGAATTCTTAAACTCTTACATCTGTACATCTATGGAATCTGAATTTAATTATTTTGTTTATTTTATATTCTTTGTTTCAAATCTTCATGATACTACTTCTACTACTACATACTACTTCCCAATTGTTGGTCAATATTTCCCGATGAAGCACAAATCAGGCGATCAACGATGAAAAGAAAATCACTAAAAATATCGATCCGGTCATTTTTCAAAGAGTTTTAGTTGGTGATAAGAGTATTAAATAAAATAACAATTAAATTTAGCATTTTGCAGCTCGAATCAAAGCTTTCATTTTGGGAAATTTCTAAACTCTTCCGCAATGTTTGCTAGTGATTAATTAACAATTTTTGTTTGAAGATACCAGAAACTATCTTCTACACAGACAACATAGCTGTTTAAAGACAGTATACTGAACTCATCTCCAGTTTTTTAACACGTTTAAAAGGTTTTGTATTCTCTAGGATAACATTTGAAAAAATAATCGAATCATAGGGGCCCCCTGAGAAAAATTGCCCCGGGCCTCCCGATGGCTTCATCCGGCCCTGCCTGCCTGTTCCACAATGAGCGTTGGGCGACCTTGGAATTAAGCCTAGGTTCTTAAAAACGAATAAGTTTTTCGTAGAATTTTAAATGTTGCTTTCAAATAAAGCTTCCACTGTATTTCTTTGACCATAACGTAAAAGCAGTGAACTGTTGATATCAGGCGCGGTCCTAGAAATCGATGTTGGGGGTGGGGGTGTTTGATTTTATGAATTTTAATAAACTTTCATATTTAATAAAAAAAAACTGTTCCTTTGGAAGAGTGAGGGGGGTGCTGTACACCGCTCTTCTCCTCCACTTAGATCTCATTGAACCAAATCAAAATTACAGAAGAAATTACATTTTTTAACTCATTTTCTATACAAACTTAATTTAATATCCTTTGATACAGTACCGTTCATAATTGTATAGAAATTGGAAGCACGCGCAATGTCACTTCGACTTTGAACTTTCATAACTTTTTACTCTGATGATATTTTTTGATCAATTTTTCTGCAAAAGATAGATCAACTATCACACAATCATGTCACAAAATTTGAGCTTTCTGGAGTTTGTGTGGCTTGAGATACATGAATTCTACGAAAATTGGACTTTTTGGACTTTTCTCATTCAAACTGCAATATCTCAGAAACTACGCTACATATTTTGTTCAAATTTTGCAGGGTGATTGTGGAAATGTAAAGCTATCATGTCTAAAGTTTTTGAAAAGTTCGATTGATGGGATCAAAAGTTACTGGAGGTACAATTTTTCAGGCATGAACCTAGAAATGATAGCTTTACATTTCCACAATCACTCTGCAAAATTTGAATAAAAATATGTAGCATAGTTTCCGAGATATTGCAGTTTGAATGAAAAAAGTCCAAAAAGTCCGATTTTCGTATAATTCATGTATCTCAGGCCACACAAACTCCAGAAAGCTCAAATTTTGTGACATGATTGTGTGATAGTTGATCTATCTTTTGCAGAAAAATTGATCAAAAAATATCATCAGAGTAAAAAGTTATGGAAGTTCAAAGTAGTGACATTGCGCGTGCTTCCAATTTCTATACAATTATGAACGGTACAGTATAACTGCAATCTTCGAATCTACCATTTTCCTAGTGCAAAATATTGATAAAACGATGATTTTCATATTTTGTATACCAAGAAGTAAAAAAAATCGACTTATGAGCTCATTGAAAAGTCTCTCTTTATAAATGTTATTTTATAAATGAATATAATACACTTGTTGTTGAATAGCAGAAGATTTTAAGAAATGTTTCAATAACGTATCTATTTTTTCCAGTTCTTCTTCATATCAGCGCAAGGTTACCACTACTAAATTTGAATGATTTAATTTTGCAACTAACTATCTACTTTACGTTAAAAAAAGCATACAGTACCGTTCATAATTGTATAGAAATTGAAAGCACGCGCACTGTCACTTTGACTTTGAACTTCCATAACTTTATACTCTGATGATATTTTTTTTATCAAATTTGTTGCGTTCGATAGATCAATTATCACACTATTATACCACAAAATTTGAGCTTTCTGGAGTGTGTGTGGTCTGAGATACAGTAATTCTACGAAAATTGGACACTTTTTGGACTTTTTCTGTTCAAACTGCAATATCTCAGAAACTAAACTACGCTTGATATTGAATTTTTGCAGAGTGATTGTTGAAACATGGAGCTAGCATGTCTGAAGTTTTTGTAAAGTTCTATCGATGGGATCAAAAGTTACGCGAGGTACAATATTTCAGGCATGAACTTAAACATGCGATTTCTATAGAATTATGGACGAAATCTTAATTTAATTCTGAAATAAAATAATGAAATATGATTCAAAATAGCTTTGAAACTCTAGTTCATTGATATACTCTTCGATTTTAAGCTCTCATTTTAGATATTTAACTTTGTTTTTAGTATGAAACGAATTAAATGACATTTTAACCATTTGTTTCGGATTTGCAACAGAGAATTTGTGAATGAAGTCGACTTTTTTAAACGGTTTTGAGGCAATAACAAAGAAGAACACCATTTGTTGTGCCTAAACTTAAAAAACTTAATATTATGTGTACTCTCTAGTTTTGGAGAATTGGCGTGAAGAAATTTTTGAATTGGTCAGTTTTGGATAAAATGAATCCTATTTGATAACTGATAAACTAAAAAACTCACATGAAAACTGAATGATGATTTTATATCATTTTATCACTCTTACTTCAATGAAGAATCCAGATTTGTTGAGATAATATTTTGTCAGAGGTAAGCGCTTTAAAATATGAAAAAAATTAATTCACTCTTCATTCAATCAAGAATGCAGATTTGTTGAGATAACTTTATGTCAGAAAAAGAACATGTAAGAACTTTTTTTTTGACATCATTTAAGAATGCCTTTGAGTATTTGATATTGAAGATTTTTATTTATCCAACAACTTGGTTGAAAAATGCGATATTATTTGAAAAACCGTTTTTTTAAATATCAGATTTAGAAAAAATAACGAGCAAAAAACTTCAATAACTTTTTTCTCAGAAGTCAAAATCACTCGCGGTCTTCGAAAAAGTTGACAATTTTCGAAACATTAATCTTAAAAAAATTAGAAAACAAGTTCTTATTAAAAAATTAAAAAAAAAATTGGAATCAGCTTCTCGCCATTTTTCTATATTAACTCTTATATTCTTTGCGCTTCGAAAAAAATTGAATTTTGTTGGCATGTGTTAATGAAAAATCGTAAAATGAAGCATCCATTTCTGATAGCACAAAGCAAAAAAAAACACATTTTTTCATGGTGCAAAACATTTGAGAGCTGATTTTTACTGATTTGGGAGTGCTGAACCAAAATGTGCATTTAACCCTTCGTTTCATAAAGTAACAAATTTGCAACAATTAATGTATGAAAAATGGAAAAATCGTATTTTATTTTAATTTTTTTTCTTGACGTACTCATCAATTTTAACTGTTTAAAATGAATTTTTCGGGAAACAAAAATCATGAAATGAAGGGTTAATTTCACTATGTAAGCTCTCGTTTCAGAGATTTAATGGTTATTGAAAGGTTGAAAGGTTTTCAATAAAATCAATACAATAGTCAACATTTTCGATGACTGCGAATTATCATGAATTCTGAGAAAAATGTACATAAATTTTGATTCTGATTTTTTCCTGTTCTCTGAAATCTAGGAAATTAATGGACCTTCAAAGAAATTTTATACCAAAATGATGATTGCAGTCTTCAACAAAGGTGTTGTTGCACGAGCGACTAACAGAGAGAGAATTTATTTTCCGATTTTTAAACAGCCTTTTTTATAAATTATTTTGTCGTTTGTGACTGTGGCGGCGTTAATAAATTCCTTTGAGGAAAGGTAGAATATCCCCCTTATTCTGCGCCGCGCGTGAGGTGACGATAGTCGAGTCACCCGATTCCAGTAGTCGCTTTAGGTGAGAAACGTCTTTTAAAATGAACTTTTTGAGTTCTTATCCTAATCTAGTAGTCACCGTGAGGCACAAATCGTATGCTCTGTCACATCGGCTTCGAGAATAAGGTGACAAGACTCACGTGACTCCGACTCGACTCGACTATCGTCACCTCACGCGCGGCGCAGAATAAGGTGGTATGCCATATTGGCAAGGTTGCCGAAATCACAGAATAATCTATAATTTCACAGAATTTTGAGCCAAATTTCATCACAGAATCTGTGTCACAGAACACAGAATTTGTGGAATATTCACAGATTTCACAGAATTTTTAAATTTTGGACGTTTTTTTTTTTTCAAAATTAATGTCAATAAAAATTTTAGATAATTACCTTTGAATTGAAGAAATATGATAAAATTGATAATGTTAATTAATTTTTCTTTAGTAAAATGTAAAAAAAAACGCAATTTCTTTCCTTCGGGTCGATTTCATAATTTTTTTTTCAAATATTGATATTTAAATTTTTGCTCTAAAGTGAAATCTTTTTAAGTTTGTTTCGATATATTTAATTAAAAAGACTTTTGTATGAAATTAATAGAAAAAGCATCACAGAAAATCGTCCACAGAATTTTTGGGAAAAATCACAGAAAATCAGATTTTTTTTTCGTCAAAACACAGATTTTTTTCGGCAGCCTTGCTTGTTAGTCTAAGTTATTTTTACTATTTGTTTTAGATAATTTAAGAAATTTTTAGGAAGTAAAGAAACATGTGACTTACGTTTAGTATCTCTATCTCCTTGCTATTCTCGCACTCAAATAACGTCCCTAAACACGTGAGCTGTAGAAAATTGCAGGTTAGGTTCGAATTTAAATGTCTAGCTCTTTCAGTCCACTGGCGAATTGATATTGAAGCTAAATAGATACTGATTTTTCTTCCTGGCACTGACTGTAGCTATCGTATCTATACATTTTAAACAAATTTAACATTAATTGGGATTAATTTAATGATTTTTGTTTTACCTACGCTTCTTGCACAACTTGCACTAGCTCTCCTCATAGACTTATGATTTCAAAAACTATCAGATTGCTATGATCAGTTTAAAATTCTAACCTTTCTAACGGCAGGAAACAAGGTATATGCTACGGAAGGTGCTTCACTCCGTAGGTTGTGACAGGTGTAAAAAAATTTATATTTTTAATGTCATAAACTTTAAAACGCCCATTTCTGATATCAGAAATAGTTATACATATTCTATTAAATTTTCTGAAAAAATGTTCTTAAGTTTCTCGGAAACTGGAAAATCTGGACAAAATCTTTATCTATATATATAAAAAGCAATTTCTGTGGGTTTGTTTGTTTGTTTGTTTGTTTGTTTGTCCTCTATAGACTCAGCCGTCTTAAGAGCTAGAGAGCTGAAATTTGGCATGTATGTTCATTAGGACCAGGAATGATGAAAAATGTTTTCGGATTTTCGGATGACCCCTTCTGAAGGGGGTCGTCCATACAAGACAAATATTGTTTTCGCGATATTTACGTTATTTTTTGTCGGATTGTGATGAAAATTTGCACATGAGGATTTTGAGAAATGGCCAATCGATTCCAGGCATTGCATTTTGGGTCAGGGGTCGGCAAAAGGGGTCGTCCATATCGACTGTTTATTGTTTTTGCGATATTAGCGTTATTATACATAAGATTGAGATGAAACTTTGCACATAGTAGTTTTGAATGACGAACAATCAATTCGAGATGCTAAATGCGGAGTCAGGGGTCGTCCAAAGGGGTCGTCCATATTAACTTCCAATATCTTAGTGATATTGACGTTTTCATACATCGGATTGGGGTGAAAATTTGCACATAGGAGTTATTAGGGACAAACAATAGATTTCACTTATCCAAATTATAGTCAGGGGTCGGCCAAAGGGGTCGTCCATATTAACAATTCACTGTTAATGCGATATTGTAGTTATTATACAACGAATTCAAATGAAAATTGGCACACGAGAGTTTTGAGGGACGGGTAATCGATTTCAGATGTCAAATGTTTTGCCACGGGTCGACGAAGTGGTCGCCCACATTAATTAAATTTCCATTGTTTGTGGCAATATTGATGTTATTATGCAATGGATTGCTTAGAAAATTTGCACACTGGAGTTTTGAGGGAAAGGTAATCGATTTCAGAAATCAAAGATTATATAAGAGGTCACCTCAAAGGATTTATTTTTTGGCAATTATTGCGTTGTTATGCATCGATCGAGTCGAAATTTATACACGGGGAATTTCGACACGGTCAATTGATTCATGATTTCAAATAAAGTAGCAGACGTCAGAAAAGTGATTATCTAATATTTTTGCGATTATTACTTAGCAATGTATTCGGAAGTGCAACTGGAAAATGCTTGGCAATTGAATTACATACAAACTATTTATAACATATTCCAAGTTTAAAGCGAAACGGAGTTCGTATGGGATCAGCTAGTCCTTAATAAAATAACAGACATTGAAAAGATTTAAAATCTAGTTTTAGTTCTTGTGTAGCTTTATTAGTTTATCAGCAATGAATGGCTGAGTTCAGTTAAAATTAGAAAATTCAAAATTTTCACTAACCAGAGCACCGAAATCTGACCAAATATTCGATTTTTTGACGCCAAAATCTTTCTAAACCGTTAATTAAACCATATGCACCGAAAATGTTGTTATATTGTGTAGTTAATATTAATCTTTTAATGTAATAAAATAATCATCATTTCTGTGTAATCTAAAACTGGATGACATCTTTTGATTCAATGATCCCTGTGTTATTGACGGATGACTCTTTTTTCTGGCGTTCAACTCCAAATTCAACATAAATGATAGATTGACCTTAAAGTTTAATGGACGAGGAACTACATGTAAATAGTAGAACTAAAACTGAACATTAAAAAAAATATTTAAAATTATAACAGAATCAACCTGTTTCAACCGTTTTGTCGTTGGGCGAACAAAGGTCGAAAAACAAATCAAATAGCAACTGCACCATTAGCCCTAGGAGAACAAGTCTGTCTGCACCAGCCCTCAAATATCATTGTGATACGATTAAAATTTAGGACAACGGTAGAAGGGGAAAGACGATCATAAAAAAAATTCTTCCATACAAAAGAGAGTGAATATCTCATGAATTTATGACACAATGCGGAAGGAAGGACCCGAACCCAACACAGTCAAAATTCCTGTCCGTCTACACGCACTGCTATTGCTACGGTCCCTAATCAAGTGCTCTTTTGTTCGGAATTATTTCCGATCCGTTTTCGTAGAGGATTCGGGACGAGGCGAGGGGAAAGTTTTCCTAGCGACTGATCCCTTTTCTTTAGTTTTTTTTCGTTGAGGGAATGTTTGTTCAACAATACAAACTGCCAGGCGCGCGTGAAGGTCGATTGCACATGTCGATTTTTCCGTCGCGCTACTGTATGTTTGTAAAGTTTTGCCCTATAGTTGATCGATCATCACGGTTCGGTTCGTCGGTTAATATCCGGATTGATAGCAGAGCTCGTGGAATAATTTCGGGGGAGGAAGCTACTGTATTGGCGGTTAGCCTCAATTGAATTATTGCTCGGCTGCGAAAACTTTCAAGTAGGATTTAAATTAGAAGGGTGGGAGGAAAAATGAATCCGATGGCAAGTGGCTACAGATAAGTGCCAAAGTTCGTTGCAATTACACAGATGTAAATGGCGTGTTATGCTGAGGCATTAAACAGTTGACATATGGCTTAGTAGGGGATTTTCGAGTGGGATTGCGCCTTCTGGTCGGAAATGATTTGCGGAAATAACTCGAGCGCTGCTGCCTGTTTGGTGGCGAAAATTGTTAGATCCGATTTATGAGTGCCCAGCTAATCTATGACAGTTGTTCCGAGTTTAGGTTATCGTACAAACCAATCTAGAAGGGCATTGATCTGTAAACAATGTACAGATGCAGAGAATTTCTGAGTTGGATCCTTTGCAATGATTTAAGATGACATTTGTGGTAACAATAAAACCTTCTTCAAGCAAATATTTAAAGCCAATAAAAATAATTTAAAAAATCATCTTTTAAAAAGTTTGAAATTAGGAAAATATTTTTAAAAAAATTGAAAAAAAAAATCAAACGTTCGATCGAACTTAATTTTTATTGTTTCCCCAACCCCAATGGGGAGCTTCAAATTGACGCAATAAAATTTGTCGTGCGCTTTCTGGTGCTGTAGTAAATTGATAAAATTATAAAACCATAAAGCTGTTCTCAGCGCTCGATGTGCGCACGTCCAACTGAAGTAATATTCCAGCTACGGTTTCGCTGCTTCCAGAATCACAGCACATAATTTTAGATTCATCCGTTTTTTTTTGTTTCAAAATTTACGGGTTTCAGGTTTTTTTTCGGACTGGGAAGCTGTTAACTTAAAATTTGAACCAACATCTGACGTTGGTAGCCAAAAAGTTGATTTAGTTTCACGGTTTTTTTTTCTTACCTTGACCACCAGAAGGCTTTCCATTTCAGACGTTTTTGGCAAGAAAAAAAAACTGAAAGTAATTTTCTCCCGTCTGGAACAGCTCGCAAAACAGCCACTTTATTAGAAGGATCATCTTTTCGAAACCAGAAAGTTGATGAACTGATGATTGGATAAGATAGAGGAAAAAAGGCGCACAGCAAAACGGAACAGGTTCCCATATCATAAAACCGGTTTCCATCGGCTGGATTTATACTGGAGGATTCAACCCGTTAGTAGCAAGAAGAAAATCTAAACTCCCGAAATGGCCTCCGGGAGGATACAAATCCTGGCCAAAAATCCGACTTACCCGGCTCCCAAGAAATGAACGGTTATTAGTCTGTGATGGGGGGGCGATTTTCGTAGATTCTACGCCAAGGATGTTTGTGCAATTTGTTGAATGAAAAGTTTTCGAATGTGGAAGCCCTTTTCCTCAGGCGGTGCGAGAAATAAACGACGATCATCACGCAACGGGATGCACTTTGCGCAGTCAAACGACTGAACTTGTGAATGGACAAATGGCTAGGGGCTATTGGAAGTGTTTTTATTATGTTTTTATTTTAAATCCGTAGAACTTCCAGACGGCATACGTGAATGTGTGCGGTCTGTTGTTGAAAACCTCATTAAAATTATACCTTTTAGGTTCTGGATGACTGATCTGAATTCTAAATTTCCTTAACCGTTAACTTAATCTTACCTTTACCCTAACCTTTACGTTTACCTTTACCTTTACCTTTACCTTTACCTTTACCTTTACCTTTACCTTTACCTTTACCTTTACCTTTACCTTTACCTTTACCTTTACCTTTACCTTTACCTTTACCTTTACCTTTACCTTTACCTTTACCTTTACCTTTACCTTTACCTTTACCTTTACCTTTACCTTTACCTTTACCTTTACCTTTACCTTTACCTTTACCTTTACCTTTACCTTTACCTTTACCTTTACCTTTACCTTTACCTTTACCTTTACCTTTACCTTTACCTTTACCTTTACCTTTACCTTTACCTTTACCTTTACCTTTACCTTTACCTTTACCTTTACCTTTACCTTTACCTTTACCTTTACCTTTACCTTTACCTTTACCTTTACCTTTACCTTTACCTTTACCTTTACCTTTACCTTTACCTTTACCTTTACCTTTACCTTTACCTTTACCTTTACCTTTACCTTTACCTTTACCTTTACCTTTACCTTTACCTTTACCTTTACCTTTACCTTTACCTTTACCTTTACCTTTACCTTTACCTTTACCTTTACCTTTACCTTTACCTTTACCTTTACCTTTACCTTTACCTTTACCTTTACCTTTACCTTTACCTTTACCTTTACCTTTACCTTTACCTTTACCTTTACCTTTACCTTTACCTTTACGTTTACCTTTACCTTTACCTTTACCTTTACCTTTACCTTTACCTTTACCTTTACCTTTACCTTTACCTTTACCTTTACCTTTACCTTTACCGTTAATCACAGAGAACAGACGTACAAGCTCGAAAAAAAAATTCTTGAAGCTCGAACAAAAAATTTTCGATTGAAAACGTTCACTGAAGAAGGTAGTAGAAATACTGGTATATGAACTTTTCATTTACCGTGGTTGAATTAAAAGGAATCTTTCGATTGCTTTGATTCAGTTGAATCATTCAACCAAGTAGGCTCACACCACAACAGAGGGACGTTGAAAATTGACTGCAAACAGAGCCATTTGTTGCGCTGTTCAAAAGTTACAAATAATCTTTAAAAGCGCTTAGTTTTCGAAACGGCGTAATCGTATTTGAGCTCATGAATAAATTAGCCAATATCTCAGTAGAACGAACGGCTTCAATTTACTTACTTTAAACTTGGCAAAATTTTACTTTTAGTACTACTGCCGCAGAAAATAACTGACATCTTTTGGATAAAGCTTCCGCACTTCTTGAACGGTTATCAAAGTCAGAGGAAGCATCAGCTATGTCCAGTCAAATAAGAACATTCTTGACGATTATTCTCACCCAGCAGTACTTATTCTAGGCATCTCAAAGCGGGTTTCATTCCCGTATCACTTTTGCATCCAATAATTTAAAATATAGTAGTGTTTGCCAGTTTGAAGGCAATAGCGGATAGATTTAGAAAATATTTTTTATGCAATATGAGGAATAGACTGAGTCGATTTGGGGTCATTTTTGAATTTCTCAAACCCTGGGGTCTTAAACGCTTCGTCGTGGTCCAAAACTCATCCATGATTTTTTGTAGAATTTTTAAGTAACGTTTACATGAGTAAATTTGAACTTTAAGGTTTGTATGGAAAAATTAAATATTTTGTACTGAAAAATCCACATCATTTTGGTTTCTTCTGTAGAACCGAGCCAGCTGATGGTTTATGTGCCAATTTATCAAATTCCTTAAGTAAATTTTTCGCTAAACAACTTTGTCGAAGACCGTAACTTCGTATCTTATTAGGCAAAAAAGTTATTAGATGTTTAACAGGGGAATGTCTTTTCGCATTGATAAACAATAAATTCAATTGATATCACTGCTTGAGCCTCGCGAAGTATTGCATGAAAAGGAGTCATGCAATACTTCGCTAGGCATCCTACAGTGATGTCTATTGAATTTATCGTTTATCAATGCGAAAAGATATATCCCCATTCAACACCTAATAACTTTTTTGTCTAATGAAATACGAAGTTACGGTCTTCGACAAAGTTGTTCAGCGAAAAATTTCCTCAAAGAATTTGATAAATTGGCACATAAACCATCAGCTGGCTCGGTTCCACAGACGGAACAAAAATGATGATGATTTTTCAGTACAAAATATTCAATTTTCCCATACAAATCTAAAAGTTCAAATTTACTCATGAAAACGTTCCTAAAAATTCTACAAAAAATCATGGATGAGTTTTGGACCACGACGAAGCGTTTAAGACCCCAGGGTTTGAGAAATTCAAAAATGACCCCAAATCGACTCAGTCTAATGAGGAATGTGTTACGAAACTCTATCAGCGATTTTCTTCAACATGCCAAGTAGCTCATACGACCTACTCAAAACTTACTTAAATTTTGTTATTTTTTTCTCAGTTTTGTTTTGACAGTTCTCTTCAGTGTGCTTGGAGACAGGTATCCCAGCCAAAAAACAAAATTGGGTCCAAAAGGGCGTTGGAACTTTACACAAGCTTCGTGGGCTAGCTTGTACGTCTGTTCTCTGTGCTTTAATTTAAGAATTTGTTTATAAAAAATTACGAAAAACTAATTGTCTTTTGAAGTGAGATTTCAAATCAATTTTTTTTAGTTGTTGATGAGGGAGATGTGTGGGTCTCATCATAGGTTTTTCTTCGTTGAATCTTTCTTTTACAACCAACCATTAGCTACTATGCATTATTCGTGGTGTTCAAATGGCCCAGTTTTTATACCAAATTTTGCCTTTGAATTTTGGAAAATTTTTGAAATGTCTTTCAGCTTTTAACGAAATTATAGACTGAGTTAAATGCAACCGATAAGACTTCGCTCATTGCTCACCGGGATCAGAAGTAAAAGTTGACCGAAATCAGCCGAAATCTGCGATCCAGCCCCATATATTATCCTGCGGTATAAATAACGAACTGCACGCCGATAACCTTAATTACTCACCCTCGAAATTCATTAAAAATCAATGCCAAAAAATTCCTTTCACCAAAAACTCGAGGACCTCTTTTTCGCCACAGCAGCGATTCAACGCTCGTCCATGTGGTGGCCGTCTTAATCAAAGTAAGCGACCAAAAGCTGACCCGAACAAACACAGTTTAGCAAGCACACGCGGTTTCGGTTCAAAAACAAAAATAAAAATTAAGACCCCATCGAGCGCTCCCTTCTACTCACGGTCAATCTGACCCAGCTGAGCACCTTGACAGCCTGCGGGCTAAACGCCCCATCATCCATTGGTATATCGAAAAAACAACACTGTCTGCATGCCGCCCCCTCTTTCTCTCTCTTAGCTACACTTTTTGTTGACGTTAGCGTGGCGGCGCGTCACTGTCATCATCATCATCATCGATCCATTAAGAGATGAGGACCCAGTCTTTTTCATAAATGTCAGAAAATGGTCCACCCGATGCGATGCGGCTGACATTTGGCTTGCCTTGGCTCTTGGTGTGCCCTACAGCTTCGCAAAACCGAGTGACAATACGGGTTCTGGTTCCAGGTTGGCCCAGCAGAGAAAGGCAAATTGATTGAAATAATATCCGTTAATTTGGACGCAATCATTCACACCTTCCTTTCTCTTTTCGGGGTGTCTCTGGCTTGGTACCCCCTCGCCCCGGCTGTCTTTTCTCCAAAGTAGGGTACTTTTCACCGATCAACGAGACATCTCCCCTAAAAGCTCGCTGACTGACAAAGACCCCCGTGAACGAGGCGAGGAAAGTCCCCAGGTCGAGCGGATAACCATAGTGATTACGAACGGCGGCGGCGGCACTGATTTTGATTCGACCATGGCCTGCTTGGACGATTTTCTTCCAAGTCCACCTGTACCCGCAGCACATGATTGTCTTGCCTGTGACACATCAGGGACCCCCTCGATTCGGTGCCAAAATCACACGGCACTCCGCTGCGATGGGCTGTGTAACCTAGCAATTTGACAGGGCATGCTCTAATGGAACGGGAAATTATCACTTTACAAAATATACAGTGCAGAAAGCCGAAGTGGATTGGTGCTTTTGGCCTGGGGAGTAGCAAAACTAGTGGATCGTTTTGATTTGGGAGCCTAACTCGTTAGCAGCTGTTGGCTGATAGAAGTTAATTTTTTTCAAATTTCATCTCAGTAACCGAAGACAAGTTGATCGAACCGATTGACGATGCTTATTACTAGCCTATTGCCAGAAACGTTGGAAACCTGTTTTGACGTTTTGTTCTAAATTTTGCGAAAAATTGAGGTGATTATTTTATATTTAATTTAAAACCAGGAATTTTTTTCGAAATTTTACAAGGTTACAAAATTTATACAAAAAGAGGGGAACATGCTTACGTTTCTGGTTTCTTCTCATGATCATTACATTGAACATTTTTTAGCAAGCCATGATTTGTTGGCAACGAACCCGTTTTATTTTCACTCCGACGAGGATTTTTTTTAATATTTTAGTGGTTAAATTGATTCAAAACCAAATCGTACCAAATGTGCCAATCGTTAAAAGTAATCGTCAGCAAAGTATCAGTCTGCCTCAGCGAAGTAAAGACTTTGAACATCGTTTAGGCGCTATGTAGAGCGGGAATCCGTCTAGAGCTGACTGGAAAGTTGAATCGATCAACGACTATCAGGACCCAAATATTATTTGGTGATATTTGGTGAGTTCGTTCAGTTATAAATAATTTTTATACGTAAATATAAAAGAAAGAATGTTTTCTGGAAAGTTCTCATGGAAATCTCCAAAGTATTGATAACTTTTGAGTATCTCAGATTTTCAAGAAATTGTTAGCTGATAAAAAGTTGTACTTTCCAGCATTATCTAACTCAACAATTTAGTATCTTCCAAAAAGTATTCCCTGAAATCAATTGGTTATGAATCGTTTTCATTTTTTTTTTAAGTCTGTTCTCTATTTCTGTTGGCTTTTTGTTTATTTTATGTTTATCATTTCTTAGTGACCCACGTGCGCGTGTGTGAAAACTTTTTGGAGTGCTGCGATTGGAAAAAAAACATCGATGATAGATGGGCGAACGCACCATGCTTAAGTACAAAAGTTTGCATAGTAAATTCTTATATAAATATTTTCCATGAAATCTTTGGAAAGGATAAATCCACAGAGAACAGAGTTCTGGCCCAGAAAAAAATGAGCCGAAAACGTGTGTAAGAATTTGTATTCAAATACGTAGTATTTCGTTTAAATATGACTCATCATATAGCCACTAGATGTTGCAGATTACTTAGCGAACGAAAACTCAACGAACTGCTGCGATACTCAACAGGGGTGCCAGTTGTATTTGAAAAACTGCTTTCAGTCTTATACAACTAATCCTCAACTTCCTAAGACGCAACCAATATCATAATTAAGTTAGTTTTTAGAGAGATTTATATTTTTGATTGGAATTGGAATTCGATTGGATGTGAGCAAAGAGGGTTTATTGCTTTATGGATCACAATGGTCTGTGCCAAAAGCCCTCAAAATTAAAAAAAAAGAGGGTTTTTGAATATATTTAAGACAGTAGAGTAAGGTGGGGTAAAAGTACGAGTCGGGTAAAAGTACGTTTTGGGATTATCACAAACCGAGAACAGTAAAATTCAAAACTCTGGCGTGGTTGATAGTGATTTGGAATACCAACAATCAGCCATAATTTTTTTTCATAGAAATTGAAAATACTCCGAAAAATGAGGTAAAGTAGCTTTTTTGATTGAATAATGTAATATTTCAAATAACGGCAAACATGTTTGTACAATCGAAAGTCTGGCTTTCAATGAAAGTTTTAATGTGTCTTTTTAGTTGTTGTTAATCACTATCAAATGCCGAAGAAAGAATTTAATTACTATGACTCTGTTTTGCACAATAAACTGTGAATGATAAGAAACTTTGAAGGGGCAAAAGTACGAACTGCAAATGGGGCAAAAGTACGAAGGGTATACTGAAGTAAATCTGAACGGAAAATTTTAACTTCTTTTTTAAATGCTCTGGAAACATCAGCGCATATTTTTGTTTCTACAAGACTTGTTCGGGCGAAAAATTCCTCATATACGGTAAGAACTGGATTTCGAAACCCTGCTGAATATTGACAGTTAGTGGAGAACTCCACATTCGCGCAGGTTATTTGCCCATGTATAGGATTTGTATCAGAAGCGAACAAAGAAGCTGCTGCTGTAAGCAGAGATTAATACAAAATAATTTTCCTGTTGACTTCATGCAGAATTGTGGAATTTTGAATGGTCGTACTTTTACCCCACATCATTCGAACTTTTGCCCCAGAGGTGGGGTAAGAGTACGGTTGGATAGCAGTTAGGCATTTTCATTATTGCTTGCAAATGCGTCGATCGATTATCTTCGTAATTTTGTGGAAGAGAGATAAAAGTCTAAAGAATCAAATGCTGGTTTTTTGGAAAACAATCGGCAAAATTTTCTAAAAATAGGAGAGCACTAAGGTCGTACTTTTACCCCACCATACTCTAACAAAATCCAAAATATCACATGATTAACCTTTCCAGAACGTATCCAGGCTGAACAAACCCGTTCATTTTTACCAGAAATCTTTGCAAAATCCGCATGTTGGAATTCAAAATTTCCAAATTAAAAACCGGACCAATCAGTCCAAATCCCGGTATTTTTATGAAATTTCATGAGTTGCAAAATTTAAACATGGAAAATTATTTTTTCTCGAGACACCTCAGTGGCATTAATCTTATTTATAATTGAAAACAAAGGTTATAAGTTCAATTTGATGGAGCAAAAATTGTTATTTGACGCAAAAATTATATACCCTTAGTTTTATTGGAGCTTTTGGTTTTGATTTCGCCAAAATTGTGTATATATACGGGTAAAACCCGAGCATTTTCCCTCCAAATCCAGACCACCCTTAAACCTCGCCTTCCTAATTTTTTTTAAAGCCAACCAATCTGGTATCATTACACTAGATACCATTTCTTTAGAGGAATTCATAATCCCAAAGTAATATAAATCGAATTGTGGCACAAGATTTTAAGGAAATATGAAATTTACATCAAATTGGCATCCCTGATAAAGTTTTGAAAAAAATTTCATCGCCACGTTGTTGAAAATTGTTGTTTACATAAAAATTTGCGTTTCACACGCTCCAATTTTCTCACTTATTTTAACTTATTAACTAGTTTTACATTTTACTCACATTAAATGTTATTGTAGGAAAAATTCATAGAAAATAGTTGACTAAAGTTTGAATGGTTTGAATCCTGAAGCTCAAATGAGTGTTTTTATCAGTATACAATCATTCAATCAATCATTCAATAGATGTTTTTAAATACTGTTTAAAACTTACACAGCAAGCATCATTTTTGTTTCCTACGATTCAAAACATATTTTTAAGTGTTTGGTGTTCTGAATTAAAATTCATCAGTTTCGAGTAAATTAATCATTAGTAACTGATAAACTAACACATCTTTATGAAACAATACTAAGTATGAATCAATTTGTTATCCTCTAATCAATTAAAGTTTCTTTATTTCTCCTAGATTTTGTAGTTTCAAAGGATTATAATTCTCCAAATTTCAGACAATTTATTATTTTTATTTAGGTCTACCATTTTATTTTTTCAAGAATTTCTATTTTGCTTCAAAAGTTAAAACTTTCATCTGGTAAACGAGAGCCCATAGAAGAAAAAACCAAAGGCGCCTCCAAATTAGTCATAACAAGGTCTTGAACTATGTGCATCTCGGAAAAAGTAAATTTGGTAGACCTGTGTTCTCAATACCTCTGTAAAATATATGGGGAAAATTTGTGTTATTCTTGTTGATATTTATAGTTTATTAAGTTGGATAAAGCTTGCACAGTAAAATGCAAACAAAAGATAAAGATTTTACAGCCATTCCTTGAAACGTTGGTTCGATAGCTTTTCAACTGCAGATCAAGTTAGTAAGTAAACCAACTAAAACTTTATCAACGGTTGGCATTTTCACACAAGATTTTAGCTCCAGCCCGAACTCTGCTCTCTGTGATAAAGCGCGAGGATTGCATGGATGTTAGAAACAATAACGTTCTTTTTTTAATTTTTCTTTCCAAAAGCGAGCAATGGCGCTATATCCATGGTCGATGACCAGGGATGGGGAAATGGGGAGCATAGAAATTCAAAATTATTGCTCGATAATTATCGATCTCAATTAATTTAAACTCAAATTTCCGTTTTTTTTGGATCGATTCTTAAGCCTTGGAAAAATCGATTAAATCGGTTTATTTTCGATCCGATCTTTCGATCTTTTAAAGTATTTTTTCTATTTATTCCGGAAATTTTGAAATTTAGTTTCGTGCAGAATTTTGGTTGCTGAACTACCTTAAAAGCTCTTTTTCACTATTGGTGCTTCTATGCCAATAAAATCAAGACCGACTTAATAGGGAAAACCAGAACTTTTATGAAATCTCAAGTAATCGAAAGTTCCATAGTGCAGTCACAAGAAATCCTATTCAGCCTTGAATTAAGCATCTATTCTATATAGCATTTTACTCAGCTCAGGGTTTAACTTCTTATCGAAACTTTCGAGACTCTTATAGTCAAAATTCGGTACAAGGCTATCCAGTATTTAAAAAAGACCACAATAAAAAAGTATTTCAAGAAAAATAAAGCGTTAATTTAATATTTACATTCCTCAAATTGATATTTTAATATTGCCTCTACTCTAAATGAAAATATTAGGGAAAGTCGGGTAAGACGGACACAGCGGGTAAAACGGACACATTCAATATTTCGAGAATTACAATGTTTGGCACTAATCTAATGATAGGAATATGTTCGCCTGAGTGTATCAACACTTTCGAGACCCTTTGTTTATTTTTAGCAAGCAAGGTCCCATAATAGTAAACAAAACAAACAAAAACTTTGAGAATCCATTATTTGATGTAATTTTCTCTCCTCATGAAATAGTTCATAACACTCAAAATTTTCGAAAATGTCAACCGTTTTCAAAGGAAGAGTGTTTATTAGGCTTCTTTTTAACCATATGGAGGAAAATCAGCGAGTTTCGGTCAAAGACCTTGAACATCAATCGTTTAGAAAAATAAGTTGCTAAGGCGGGTAAGACGGACACCTTAAGGTCGGGTAAAACGGACACATAAGTTTCTCCAGGTATTTTAAACTTTTCATCGGTTTGATCCTCCATATGCCTTCAGAAGACCTTGGCAAGAGCAATTGCCGGTCGAAAAGCACTCAACATCTCAAACAGGCCATAAAAACTGTAAAAACAGGATCTCCGGTGAAGAAAGCGCCTATAAAATACGGAATTCCGAAACCACACTGTTTCGCTTCTGGACTCGGACCAGTTGGTTCCATTTTGGTTTAAAAACGTTTTCTTATACTTAACTCCCAAAAATATCTACATTTACAGCATTTTTTGCGGCAAAATGTACCTTTTCTGAACAGTGTCCGTTTTACCCGACCATTTTTTAAAAGTGTCATTTGCAAGCATTTTTTAGATGGCTATAAAAACAGTCTTGATGAAGGAAATTTACTAATTCCAGTGGTTCATGTGATAGTAAACAACCTAAACTGTTCATCTACACGAAAACAGCGATGCAAATAGCAATATCTGGTTTTCTATAGCGATTTTACCTTAGGGTGTCCGTCTTACCCGACTTTCCCTTTAAAAATTGGATGCTTGAAGAATTGAGCTTGCCTTCCAGATGATAGATGAATACCTTTGTGCCACAACCTATGTCTGAAATGATGGTATTCAGCGTAAAAACATAAGTGTAATAAAAATCCGTAGCGTTTAAAAATAAGTATTTTACTATGTGAACTAACTTAAAATGGTTTAATTATTTTACTCAGTAAAGCTACAATATTTAGATTTATTCCTATATGACGCGCTTATAATTGGAACTTGAAAGAATGTCGTATGAAAAAATTATTATATTCATTTGTTTTTGATATGTCATATGTATTTAACCAAAGTCATAAAATATAAGACATTCTAATGTTGAAATTGAAAACAATTTGTTTTATAGCTCATATTTAAAATTTATATGTAAATTTATGAGCTTTTCTGACGTTTATCACTACTAACTTCAGGAGCAGTACTCATGCAGCACTCCTTACAAAAATTTAGAAAATCGATCTTGAAGAGATCGATCCTTTTGCTTCGATTTTTCAGGTGGATCGATCCTGGAACCATTCAGCTGAATCGATCTTGGGAATCGATTTTTTCAAGAAGATCGAACAATCCTAATGTTAATGCTATGCTAATGCTATGCTAATGCTATGCTAATGCTATGCTAATGCTATGCTAATGCTATGCTAATGCTATGCTAATGCTATGCTAATGCTATGCTAATGCTATGCTAATGCTATGCTAATGCTATGCTAATGCTATGCTAATGCTATGCTAATGCTATGCTAATGCTATGCTAATGCTATGCTAATGCTATGCTAATGCTATGCTAATGCTATGCTAATGCTATGCTAATGCTATGCTAATGCTATGCTAATGCTATGCTAATGCTATGCTAATGCTATGCTAATGCTATGCTAATGCTATGCTAATGCTATGCTAATGCTATGCTAATGCTATGCTAATGCTATGCTAATGCTATGCTAATGCTATGCTAATGCTATGCTAATGCTATGCTAATGCTAATGCTAATGCTATGCTAATGCTATGCTAATGCTATGCTAATGCTAATGCTAATGCTATGCTAATGCTATGCTAATGCTATGCTAATGCTATGCTAATGCTATGCTAATGCTATGCTAATGCTATGCTAATGCTATGCTAATGCTATGCTAATGCTATGCTAATGCTATGCTAATGCTATGCTAATGCTATGCTAATGCTATGCTAATGCTATGCTAATGCTATGCTAATGCTATGCTAATGCTATGCTAATGCTATGCTAATGCTATGCTAATGCTATGCTAATGCTAATGCTAATGCTATGCTAATGCTATGCTAATGCTATGCTAATGCTAATGCTAATGCTATGCTAATGCTATGCTAATGCTATGCTAATGCTATGCTAATGCTATGCTAATGCTATGCTAATGCTATGCTAATGCTATGCCAATGCTATGCTAATGCTATGCTAATGCTATGCTAATGCTATGCTAATGCTATGCTAATGCTATGCTAATGCTATGCTGATACTTGTTCTGTATTTAAAATCTTTTAAAATGTTCTTTAAATTTCAGAATTAGATTCTTATCCTGAATTTTGGTTTAAAATTAACATTTTTGGCTCTTAACTCTTATGTACATTTGATTTAGTTGTAACTGTTTTGATTTCTTTCGTTCATAAATCGCAATTTCGTTTTCGATGACTTTATCGTGACAACGACGTTGTTTCAAAAGGTTGAGAACATTACTTTCGATGTAGCTCACCCTGGACAAACCCGTTCGAATTTGGCGGGACCTGTACCTACCTGTACAAATCTGCAAACGGGTACAAACTGCAGTTTTTTTATATTTTGCGTGGCGGCATGGCGCAACATGGGTGAGTTTTGCAAAATTCGTTCTGTTACAAAGTGCACATGTCAAAGTGCGAAGCGGAAAAATAAATTACCCTCCCCGTGAAATGTAAGCCGCTTTTGGAGACTCTCGTCGTGGGTCACTGACTCCGGGCTCAGGGTCCATGCGGTGGGCGTGGGTTTGGATTTTATCAACCGAACTCGAGGCGCACTTACTTATTTACTATACTCTAGAAGGTGCGTCACGCGCAACGCTTGCGCGCCACATTACGGGAGTATCGCCGATTCGTGACGACGTCCTGCCGTGAGTCGAGATGACATAATTACATTAGTCGGTTTTAGTCGACCGTCGTTCATAAATCAGTCATTTAGCTGCCGGGGCCGCCCCATTTCAATTAGGTATGGAAGCGGCACAAACAGGTTGGTTTTCGGAGAGAAATTTAGATGAACAACAGCATCGGCGAAAAATATGAATATCATGATACGATAAGCGTATAGCGATGTATTTCGCACGTTCGACGGATTTCCATAATTTTCCAATAACTCATTCCAATATTTCATCGCCCGTGCCCGATTTGGGCTCATCCGCTACTCATCTCGACATCATCCCAAAACTCGGTGGCAGAGAACAGGTACCACCAAATGCGAAATATTATTTAGTAGATGCGCTGTCTTGTTGCCTCCCCGACGACGATCATCAGATCGGATCGCTTTGGCTAATCCAATCCAGTAGGGCGGCAGGAGCGCGCTGAATGGCGGATCCCATGCTGGGAAATATCTTTATTTACGATTCACACCGTGATCGAGATCATAACGGGCTGCTGCTGCTGCTCCTCCTTAGTGGGTCTCCTCCGCATATGGTAGTAGTCAGTCTGACTGAAGTAGTTTGCTTAGGCTAATAAAAACGGCACTCCGAATGGGTAATTTATTCACACATTTTTTCGCGAACTGGTGCTGCTTGATGCAGTGGGGGTCACGGGGAGGGCTACTAAATCTCACGCGGTCACTTTTGAATAAAGTGATTCCGGTCAAAACTCAAATTCTAGGTTAAAATCCAAGAAAAATGGAGTTCCTCTAGTCTAAACTCTTGCACAAGTAACGTTGAACGCACTTTCAAATCCCATTTCCATCTTTTCATGTTCAATATCAAATTCAGTTAAGTCATACAAGTACAATAAACAGAAATGTCTCTCTGTACGGTACTTCTACCAAACAAAACCCGGGAAATGTCGAAAACTAAGTTTTCAGCTCCAGCGAAAACTAAGTTTTCAGCAAATTTAGTTTCGTGCAGAATTTTGGTTGCTGAACTACCTTAAAAGCTCTTTTTCACTATTGGTGCTTCTATGCCAATAAAATCAAGACCGACTTAATAGGGAAAACCAGAACTTTTATGAAATCTCAAGTAATCGAAAGTTCCATAGTGCAGTCACAAGAAATCCTATTCAGCCTTGAATTAAGCATCTATTCTATATAGCATTTTACTCAGCTCAGGGTTTAACTTCTTATCGAAACTTTCGAGACTCTTATAGTCAAAATTCGGTACAAGGCTATCCAGTATTTAAAAAAGACCACAATAAAAAAGTATTTCAAGAAAAATAAAGCGTTAATTTAATATTTACATTCCTCAAATTGATATTTTAATATTGCCTCTACTCTAAATGAAAATATTAGGGAAAGTCGGGTAAGACGGACACAGCGGGTAAAACGGACACATTCAATATTTCGAGAATTACAATGTTTGGCACTAATCTAATGATAGGAATATGTTCGCCTGAGTGTATCAACACTTTCGAGACCCTTTGTTTATTTTTAGCAAGCAAGGTCCCATAATAGTAAACAAAACAAACAAAAACTTTGAGAATCCATTATTTGATGTAATTTTCTCTCCTCATGAAATAGTTCATAACACTCAAAATTTTCGAAAATGTCAACCGTTTTCAAAGGAAGAGTGTTTATTAGGCTTCTTTTTAACCATATGGAGGAAAATCAGCGAGTTTCGGTCAAAGACCTTGAACATCAATCGTTTAGAAAAATAAGTTGCTAAGGCGGGTAAGACGGACACCTTAAGGTCGGGTAAAACGGACACATAAGTTTCTCCAGGTATTTTAAACTTTTCATCGGTTTGATCCTCCATATGCCTTCAGAAGACCTTGGCAAGAGCAATTGCCGGTCGAAAAGCACTCAACATCTCAAACAGGCCATAAAAACTGTAAAAACAGGATCTCCGGTGAAGAAAGCGCCTATAAAATACGGAATTCCGAAACCACACTGTTTCGCTTCTGGACTCGGACCAGTTGGTTCCATTTTGGTTTAAAAACGTTTTCTTATACTTAACTCCCAAAAATATCTACATTTACAGCATTTTTTGCGGCAAAATGTACCTTTTCTGAACAGTGTCCGTTTTACCCGACCATTTTTTAAAAGTGTCATTTGCAAGCATTTTTTAGATGGCTATAAAAACAGTCTTGATGAAGGAAATTTACTAATTCCAGTGGTTCATGTGATAGTAAACAACCTAAACTGTTCATCTACACGAAAACAGCGATGCAAATAGCAATATCTGGTTTTCTATAGCGATTTTACCTTAGGGTGTCCGTCTTACCCGACTTTCCCTTTAAAAATTGGATGCTTGAAGAATTGAGCTTGCCTTCCAGATGATAGATGAATACCTTTGTGCCACAACCTATGTCTGAAATGATGGTATTCAGCGTAAAAACATAAGTGTAATAAAAATCCGTAGCGTTTAAAAATAAGTATTTTACTATGTGAACTAACTTAAAATGGTTTAATTATTTTACTCAGTAAAGCTACAATATTTAGATTTATTCCTATATGACGCGCTTATAATTGGAACTTGAAAGAATGTCGTATGAAAAAATTATTATATTCATTTGTTTTTGATATGTCATATGTATTTAACCAAAGTCATAAAATATAAGACATTCTAATGTTGAAATTGAAAACAATTTGTTTTATAGCTCATATTTAAAATTTATATGTAAATTTATGAGCTTTTCTGACGTTTATCACTACTAACTTCAGGAGCAGTACTCATGCAGCACTCCTTACAAAAATTTAGAAAATCGATCTTGAAGAGATCGATCCTTTTGCTTCGATTTTTCAGGTGGATCGATCCTGGAACCATTCAGCTGAATCGATCTTGGGAATCGATTTTTTCAAGAAGATCGAACAATCCTAATGTTAATGCTATGCTAATGCTATGCTAATGCTATGCTAATGCTATGCTAATGCTATGCTAATGCTATGCTAATGCTATGCTAATGCTATGCTAATGCTATGCTAATGCTATGCTAATGCTATGCTAATGCTATGCTAATGCTATGCTAATGCTATGCTAATGCTATGCTAATGCTATGCTAATGCTATGCTAATGCTATGCTAATGCTATGCTAATGCTATGCTAATGCTATGCTAATGCTATGCTAATGCTATGCTAATGCTATGCTAATGCTATGCTAATGCTATGCTAATGCTATGCTAATGCTATGCTAATGCTATGCTAATGCTATGCTAATGCTAATGCTAATGCTATGCTAATGCTATGCTAATGCTATGCTAATGCTAATGCTAATGCTATGCTAATGCTATGCTAATGCTATGCTAATGCTATGCTAATGCTATGCTAATGCTATGCTAATGCTATGCTAATGCTATGCTAATGCTATGCTAATGCTATGCTAATGCTATGCTAATGCTATGCTAATGCTATGCTAATGCTATGCTAATGCTATGCTAATGCTATGCTAATGCTATGCTAATGCTATGCTAATGCTAATGCTAATGCTATGCTAATGCTATGCTAATGCTATGCTAATGCTAATGCTAATGCTATGCTAATGCTATGCTAATGCTATGCTAATGCTATGCTAATGCTATGCTAATGCTATGCTAATGCTATGCTAATGCTATGCTAATGCTATGCTAATGCTATGCCAATGCTATGCTAATGCTATGCTAATGCTATGCTAATGCTATGCTAATGCTATGCTAATGCTATTGCTAATGCTATGCTGATACTTGTTCTGTATTTAAAATCTTTTAAAATGTTCTTTAAATTTCAGAATTAGATTCTTATCCTGAATTTTGGTTTAAAATTAACATTTTTGGCTCTTAACTCTTATGTACATTTGATTTAGTTGTAACTGTTTTGATTTCTTTCGTTCATAAATCGCAATTTCGTTTTCGATGACTTTATCGTGACAACGACGTTGTTTCAAAAGGTTGAGAACATTACTTTCGATGTAGCTCACCCTGGACAAACCCGTTCGAATTTGGCGGGACCTGTACCTACCTGTACAAATCTGCAAACGGGTTACAAACTGCAGTTTTTTTATATTTTGCGTGGCGGCATGGCGCAACATGGGTGAGTTTTGCAAAATTCGTTCTGTTACAAAGTGCACATGTCAAAGTGCGAAGCGGAAAAATAAATTACCCTCCCCGTGAAATGTAAGCCGCTTTTGGAGACTCTCGTCGTGGGTCACTGACTCCGGGCTCAGGGTCCATGCGGTGGGCGTGGGTTTGGATTTTATCAACCGAACTCGAGGCGCACTTACTTATTTACTATACTCTAGAAGGTGCGTCACGCGCAACGCTTGCGCGCCACATTACGGGAGTATCGCCGATTCGTGACGACGTCCTGCCGTGAGTCGAGATGACATAATTACATTAGTCGGTTTTAGTCGACCGTCGTTCATAAATCAGTCATTTAGCTGCCGGGGCCGCCCCATTTCAATTAGGTATGGAAGCGGCACAAACAGGTTGGTTTTCGGAGAGAAATTTAGATGAACAACAGCATCGGCGAAAAATATGAATATCATGATACGATAAGCGTATAGCGATGTATTTCGCACGTTCGACGGATTTCCATAATTTTCCAATAACTCATTCCAATATTTCATCGCCCGTGCCCGATTTGGGCTCATCCGCTACTCATCTCGACATCATCCCAAAACTCGGTGGCAGAGAACAGGTACCACCAAATGCGAAATATTATTTAGTAGATGCGCTGTCTTGTTGCCTCCCCGACGACGATCATCAGATCGGATCGCTTTGGCTAATCCAATCCAGTAGGGCGGCAGGAGCGCGCTGAATGGCGGATCCCATGCTGGGAAATATCTTTATTTACGATTCACAACCGTGATCGAGATCATAACGGGCTGCTGCTGCTGCTCCTCCTTAGTGGGTCTCCTCCGCATATGGTAGTAGTCAGTCTGACTGAAGTAGTTTGCTTAGGCTAATAAAAACGGCACTCCGAATGGGTAATTTATTCACACATTTTTTCGCGAACTGGTGCTGCTTGATGCAGTGGGGGTCACGGGGAGGGCTACTAAATCTCACGCGGTCACTTTTGAATAAAGTGATTCCGGTCAAAACTCAAATTCTAGGTTAAAATCCAAGAAAAATGGAGTTCCTCTAGTCTAAACTCTTGCACAAGTAACGTTGAACGCACTTTCAAATCCCATTTCCATCTTTTCATGTTCAATATCAAATTCAGTTAAGTCATACAAGTACAATAAACAGAAATGTCTCTCTGTACGGTACTTCTACCAAACAAAACCCGGGAAATGTCGAAAACTAAGTTTTCAGCTCCAGAACGGGTTCAAAATTTCCCAACTTTGAACAAGCTTAAACGACTCATCATTCGATCGCCAACGACGTCAAGTCACTGTAATTTGCCAAACTTCGCATGTTTTCTATATCATTAACAATACTCTCAACTCTAAGTGTTTCTTTAAAATTCAGTAAATTGATTTCGGGTGGTCATCGCGATATACGTTGCCGTTGCAAACCCGAAATCAAGAATCAAATATCAATAATTTTCAGCAAACTTTGAGATAAACCTGTTTACATGCATTGGAAAGGTCATAAATTGATCAGCAGCAGTCGAAAAGCGCCACCACCAAGAACTCAGGGAACAACCTGTCTGTTCTTTTCCCCGATCGTTGTGTACAGCTGCTTCGCGGAAGGAAATGAACGGCGACGAGGATGCGACAAACAAACGCTGGCGACGAAAGATCGACGAATCCGCTCTTGAAAAAAAACTGGACCATAAAAAAGACCAAGCAGAAGCCACCAAACTCCTCGGACGTTTAATCTTAAACACCATAATTACATTAGCTTTATTTTCGTTGCATCTCGACGAGGCGAACCAAAAAAAAAAACAAAATACAAAACCACAAGGTAGAAGAGGGTTAGTTTATCGCGCGCTCAAGCAAACCTACATTTGCGATTTACGAGCGACACGACCGGGATATTCTTCTAGACTTTTGGACGAACGCGCGCCTCCAAGTAAGTGACCACAACTCGCGATGAACTTCTTCACATATCGACGGCAGTCCTGGGCATTTGGTCACATTGAGCTGTACTTACCCTGAGTCAGGAAAACTTCATCGAATAAGTGGACACGGTCTTATCTATTGTGCCATTTTTACAACTATATATGTTCTCTTTTTGATCCACATTCTTGGTAGGCAGGGTTGCAAATTTTGAAAATTTTTAAAAATTTTTTACAATTTTGACAATTTTGTAAATTTTGACAATTTTGAAAACTTTGACAATTTTGACAATTTTGTCAATTTTGTCAATTTTGTCAATTTTGTCAATTTCGTCAATTTTGTCAATTTTGTCAATTTTGTCAATTTTGTCAATTTTGTCAATTTTGTCAATTTTGACAATTTTGACAATTTTGACAATTTTGACAATTTCGACAATTTCGACAATTTTGACAATTTTGACAATTTTGTCATTTTTTGTCATTTTTGTCATTTTTGTCATTTTTGTCATTTTTGTCATTTTTGTCATTTTTGTCATTTTTGTCATTTTTGTCATTTTTGTCATTTTTGTCAGTTTTGTCAGTTTTGTCATTTTTGTCATTTTTGTCATTTTTGTCATTTTTGTCATTTTTGTCATTTTTGTCATTTTTGTCATTTTTGTCATTTTTGTCATTTTTGTCATTTTTGTCATTTTTGTCATTTTTGTCATTTTTGTCATTTTTGTCATTTTTGTCATTTTTGTCATTTTTGTCATTTTTGTCATTTTTGTCATTTTTGTCATTTTTGTCATTTTTGTCATTTTTGTCATTTTTGTCATTTTTGTCATTTTTGTCATTTTTGTCATTTTTGTCATTTTTGTCATTTTTGTCATTTTTGTCATTTTTGTCATTTTTGTCATTTTTGTCATTTTTTGTCATTTTTGTCATTTTTGTCATTTTTATCATTTTTGTCATTTTGTCATTTTTGTCATTTTTGTCATTTTTGTCATTTTTGTCATTTTTGTCATTTTGTCATTTTGTCATTTTTGTCATTTTTGTCATTTTTGTCATTTTTGTCATTGTTTGCGCCAAATAGCAACAACAACAGAAAATCCAATATTGTAAATCAGGTCAGCCACAAGCAGCATCAATAACCATCCCCAGCCGCACGCATCTACAGTGGTCAGAACCAACTGTGCGTGTATGCAAATAGAATGACCGATGACCGAACGTAGGTACTCGATCGACAATTACGAGTAGTTGATAGCAGCGAGTTGGTAGCGAGACAAAAGAAAATTGTTTTGGTGACCCGTGTCGTGCGGTCATATCGTTTAGCGAGCGTAGCAAATACAGTCCACTTTTGTGTTAAGATCGAAGTTAAGCGTTTTTGAATTGAGTGTTGAAAATAAATGTTCCCCCCGTGATCGTATCCCACTCTAAGTGCCGTGTTTATTAATTATAGTTTCGAACTAAGTACGTCAGGGAACTTCGCGGCCTTCCGAATCAGCAGCTTTGGGGATTGGCCTCAACATTTGGTCCTTAGCGACCGGATTAAACCGCGGAGTTTTAAACGCGCTGGGTGATTGCTGTAAAATTGAAAGTGCTTTAAACGGGGTTTAATGTGTACGAAAACTGTTTGGTACATTCTATCGAACTAATTGTGAAATTGTGAACGTTCGGACTATTCCTGTATTTAAAAGTGGTGGATTCCGGCAAAAGTTTCCGAAAAGTGCAACGCGAAATTAAGAGCTGAGCTGCAAGTGATCAAGCCGAATTTGGAAGGATTCATCATCGACCCACGGACGCCCCAAGGAATACAGATAAGTACTAGTAGATAGAGTGTGAGTGTGGAAATGCGATTGAATGGTTGAGGTGGCTGAATGAGAATACGTTGCATGGTTTGCCTTCATTTTTTAGAACTGTGGAGATTTGTAAAGCTTTCTCCGGTAGACTTTGAGCAGCCACTTAGCGCATGAAAGCTCGAAATTAATTGATACCGCTACTGTTCCACGTATCAGAAAATTAAAATTTTCATCTGTCAAAATATTGATATCAGTCAATTTGTCGCCGTTTGAGGTCTCGGGAGTGTTTTATAAAAAGTGTTAGTTCAAAGTACATATTGTGTTTTACAAAAATGGCCGACGATCTTCGACGTATGTCCAAACAGGAACGGATTTTGTGGAGTCTGCTAGAGAGCTTTGAAGATTTCCTTCACGACTACGACGATGTTCGGGATCATGGCTCACTTCAACCACGGCTGACTAAGTTGGACGAAGCCTACGAGAAGTTTTGTGATCTGCGAGTTCGTATAGAGATGATCCTTGAAGACCTTGAAGAGGAATCTGAAGACGGCGACGATAAGAAGGAAGTTCGAAAACGAGAAAGCAAAAAGGTGTATAAGGGATTTGTGACACGGTACTTTTCTTTGAAACAACAGCTGCTGTCGAAGATGGAGTCGATTCCCGCACAACCAACTCAATCCTCTGTTTCCGACGTGGTTTTGCCGTGTCACACAAAGTATCCAGAACTTCAGCTGCCAACCTTTTCCGGGAAGCTGTTGGATTGGATTAATTTTCGAGACAACTTCAAGTCGCTGATTCACGATAATGTCCAGTTGAACGATATGGATAAGTTTAACTACCTCCGGACGTCACTGAGAGATGACGCACTTCTCCATATCAATCAAATCCAAGTTTCAGCGATGAACTACGGCCTAGCATGGAGCACACTTGAATCGAAATATGAGAATCATAAACTGATAGCTCAGGAGCATTTGAAAGCACTCTTCGCCACATCTGCCATGCGGACAGAAAGTTACGAAGCATTAAATGTATTGTTGTCGACGTTTAAAATCAACCTTCAACAATTAGAAAAACTCGGCCAGAAGACTAGCAACTGGAGCACATTGCTAGCGTTTATGCTCTCACAAAAATTGGATGCCGAAACATACCGTCTGTGGGAAACTCACCATGCTTCTAAAACCGTCCCCTACCTATGAAGCTATGGTTGAGTTTCTAGAAAACCATTGTTCAATCCTGCAGTCAACGGCCAGTCGCAGTGGCGACGATCATCATCGAAACACTAGAGCTCCTATCAGTCATAGCACAGCAACGTTCGAGAGTTTCTGCCCTATTTGCAACAATGGTCGACACAAAGCAGAACAATGTAACAGACTCATTAGGATGCGAGTCATCGACAGGAAAGTTTTGGTGCGCAGAATGGGGCTATGTCTGAATTGTTTGGATTCCGGACATTTTGTTGCTGATTGCATGCAGGAATCCTGTTATTTTTGAAAAGTGTGGACAATATCACCACGTTCTTTTGCACCCGTATTCTCCCAACCAAAGCAGCCAACAAAACATGCAGAACGTCTCTCAAGACCCACGAAGACCTCAACGCGCGGACAGTCAAACAAGAAGGCAACCTTATACACAACAGGCTCAGTCCCGGATGAATAGCAACCAATCTTCAA
>NC_073691.1:205023916-205092161 GCF_029784155.1 Uranotaenia lowii | reverse complement strand
TGACAAAAATGACAAAAAAGACAAAAATGACAAAAATGACAAAAATGACAAAAATGACAAAAATGACAAAAATGACAAAAATGACAAAAATGACAAAAATGACAAAAATGACAAAAATGACAAAAATGACAAAAATGACAAAAATGACAAAAATGACAAAAATGACAAAAATGACAAAAATGACAAAAATGACAAAAATGACAAAAATGACAAAAATGACAAAAATGACAAAAATGACAAAAATGACAAAAATGACAAAAATGACAAAAATGACAAAAATGACAAAAATGACAAAAATGACAAAAATTACAAAAATTACAAAAATTACAAAAATGACAAAAATGACAAAAATGACAAAAATGACAAAAATGACAAAAATGACAAAAATGACAAAAATGACAAAAATGACAAAAATGACAAAAATGACAAAAATGACAAAAATGACAAAAATGACAAAAATGACAAAAATGACAAAAATGACAAAAATGACAAAAATGACAAAAATGACAAAAATGACAAAAATGACAAAAATGACAAAAATGACAAAAATGACAAAAAAGACAAAAATGACAAAAATGACAAAAATGACAAAAATGACAAAAATGACAAAAATGACAAAAATGACAAAAATGACAAAAATGACAAAAATGACAAAAATGACAAAAATGACAAAAATGACAAAAATGACAAAAATGACAAAAATGACAAAAATGACAAAAATGACAAAAATGACAAAAATGACAAAAATGACAAAAATGACAAAAATGACAAAAATGACAAAAATGACAAAAATGACAAAAATGACAAAAATGACAAAAATGACAAAAATGACAAAAATGACAAAAATGACAAAAATGACAAAAATGACAAAAATGACAAAAATGACAAAAATGACAAAAATGACAAAAATGACAAAAATGACAAAAATGACAAAAATGACAAAAATGACAAAAATGACAAAAATGACAAAAATGACAAAAATGACAAAAATGACAAAAATGACAAAAAAGACAAAAATGACAAAAATGACAAAAATGACAAAAATGACAAAAATGACAAAAAATGACAAAAATGACAAAAATGACAAAAATGGTTAGTTTCGGAATCGAATTAGCTGTAAAAATGATTTTTTTCTTTATTCTTGTCGGCTCAAAATATTTGTTTTAAGCTTTATTTTTAGTGTGGAAATGTGCATATGTTATCATTATTCATGTTTTTTTCAAAAAGCTTAGTCTTTCGAGCAAGCTTGCATGAGTTTTCCTGCTTATAAAAAATATTCTCTGTAATGCGCAAGCATACTTGCAATATGGGTTCGTGGATTCTTTTTGGCAAAAAAAAAAAAAAAACAAATCAAAAACACCGTCCAAAACGAAGCTGCGCATCCAATTAAGCAACGTAGAAGCAAGTGCAAATTTTTTCGGACCCGGTGGTACCCTATCATATCAGTGAGGGCCATCGGATTCACGGACAGGAATGCACCACCTAATATACGAACGCCACCCGGACCGAATGCAGCAATGCGGTGGAGAACGTCGAGAACATTTCCCAAAAACACTCGAAAAACGAGACCCCAACCCAACCGAATAAACAATTTGTGCCTGTTGCATATTTTGGACCTACATAATTTCGGATGTGCATGTGCTGTTTCTTATCCCGGACAGAAATTATTCCCGGATAAAAAGAGAGGGGAGGGAAGCAAAAAAAAAAAAAAAAATTGGTGAACCAAACCAAACCGAGCACCAGATTAGGATCGACAAATTTTTCAACTTTCTTTATGAGCTCACCAACCGTTTTCTGGGCGTCCATCCATTCTGTAGGTACGTATGTAGACTTTTGGGACTCTTCTCAATTGGTTTTCCTGTGGAGGGTTCGTTGCCGGGTGAGGAAAATTAAAAAAAGTATTTGGAAGGTGCGCGGTATGGGAAATTAATGACTATAAAATGTAAAAATTCTGCACTCGCTCGGGTCTTTTCGGGCTAAGGTTTCGGGTATTGTTGGGTGTCCCGTATCAAGTGGCTCCTTGCATGTCCCGAGGAGATAACTGTAAGTACGATGTTATGTGAACTTTTCCGGAAGATCTTGGACCACCGATAACAAGAAGTGGCTGTCCGTCGCAAAGTTTAAGTTCATGGCACTCCACCTTCAGCCATTTGTTGGATTTGCATTTTCGGAACAGATAAATGAATTGAACACTTGAAGGAAAACATGTTTTCAACGGTCGCCATAAGAAAAACATTATGCTGGTTTAATTTAGGTATTTGCTTCCAAAGTACGTCGGTTAGTCTGTGATGGAAAAGGAAACTTTCAATAGAAGGAAAAACACTACATTGTCGAGCGATTGTCAATTACAGGAAGTCAATACTTTGGGACGCTCCGACGGGTAACAGAAGCTCTGAAGCATCCTTCCTGCTGATACGTCTTCGAATGGCCTTGAACTTCGCTTTGAAGTGACTGTTCTGATGGATCCCGTTGATACGAAAAATGTACAAGTTTATCGATAACGATCTTTGGAGGTACATCGCCTCTTAACGGATTTTTGCTTTGGGCAACTTTTTTTAAACTTTCGTTTGTTTTTACATATATAGGTACAAGGCAAACCTTTGTATCTGTGGTGAATTTCGAAAAAAAAGTGTTTTCTTTTTTATATTTAGAGAACAGCACTCACAAGTTCCAAGACAATATTCTTCGTCTTAAAGGAGTAACTCTAAACGACTACAAATATTGACGAAAATCTCTATCTTGTTTTGCGTTTCGTGATGTAATAAAAATTTCAGTTAGTTAGTTCTGCTTTAACTACAACAATCTAGCAAGAGAGATGAAATTTAAATCTTACATTCACTGATTTCAAAGGAATGTTTCATTTCACGTTACTCTGAAAGTTTAAAATAGAACGTTTTCCGATGACCAACATTTAACAGCATGTAAAACTTCCTATGCAAATATGCAATCCCTCATCATGGTATCATGAACGAACGACATTTGATTTTTTACCTGATTACCTGATAGATGATAAGTTCCATGTAGCGAGTAATGTAACTCAGTTGTTTTGGTGCTAAATTTAAGTCTTCTGAGTTATCTGCAGCAGATTCAAAAGTATATTTACATCGAAATCGAATACACCAGCTAGATTATCCAATGCCAGTCTATCAACTCTGTCGTAAATATAAATTTTGAACTATATAAAAATGTTGTTCGGTCCATGGGAACTACCATAAATTTAGTTCTTTTATTTAAGCTTTGTTTAGAACAATCATTAATCAAACAATTATTATTTATCAGCTTCAAAAACTTCAACGAAATTTGAGCGACTCAATACGCCTGAACTTGCAAGAATTTGCCAGAACAAAACAAAACCTAATTAAATAATTGTTAAATGTAAAACAAGTGCTTCTCAGCATCAAAAACGTTTTATTTAAAATCTCTTAGTAAGAAAGTAAAGTTTTGAACCTTCGCACTGGTCGGTAGATTTATGAGAGAAATTTGACGTTTGAACGATTTTTTTTCTTTTTTTATTCAGTCTTCCTGCCAAAGGTCTCACTAATAAGTGCACTTCTCCACCCTCATCCGTGGCAAACATCGAGCCAGCGTGTGAAAGAATATGAGCCTCATCTCCACTAAGAGCAAGTTTACTCGTGTTGGGAAAAAGTAATAGAAATTTTGACACTTGTAGAAAATTTTGAAAAATTTGCCATGCAAAAATGCTCTCAAGATCTTTGACCGTTGCATTTTTTTACAACACTGTTACTATTTCAGCAGTATGTGATAGAAATCGATCTATTTTTGCATCACAGCATGCGAAAATAGAACACGTGTTGTGAAAAAACTTGACGGCCGCAGATCTTGAAAATGTTTTTGCATGGTAAAGTTTTCAAAATGTGCAACAAGTGTCAAAATTTCTACCGCTTTTTCCCAACACGAGTGAACAAAGAAAATACTGTATCTGATCACAATTTTCCATTTTTTCTTAAATACTATCTAACTCTAATACTATTGAAAGACACCATATTTTCCACCATTTCCTCTAGACTACGAAACTTATTTTGAATTCAGAAAACCGACACCTCGATGAATACATGAAGTCGAAGCGCCTCGTTCACCCAAGTAATGAATTATTTATTATTCCGATAGTACATTTGCTTGAAAATTTCTGGATGCCAATTCACTATTAATCTGCAAAATATTCTTTTTCGCTTTCTTTAAAACTATTTTCGTTATTTTCTTTTTGCTCCGACCATTCCAAAGCGTTTTTGATGGGCATCACCCGGAAGCAAATAAAAATATTTTCCATCGTCGCACAAAAACATAAAATGCCTATACAAAAAACCGATATGGTAAAAGCCTACTCGTGACAATTTCCTTCGTTAACCGAAGATGTTTTGAAATATACTCAAATGAAACTATTTTCAATACACTGACTAACGAAAAAAAAAAAAGATTTTCAAAGTATTAAAACTGAATTTTACCAGAAAAACTAAAGCCAGTGGAATGCGGCACCAAAACACGACAGATGAAGAAATGCGGCTATACACGAGCAAGGCCTACTTGGAACTGTCCACTCTTTTGCTTATATACTGTACAGAAATTTAAGGTTAAAACGAGATCTATGAACAAAAGCTCAACAAAATAATCATTTTTAAATGGTTATATTTAACAAGCTCGGGCGAATTTGCTAACATGTTTTACAGTTTTGTAATCATCAATTCTTGGCTGGCGAACGGTAGACAATGTGCAACTCGAGGCCTCATATACTCAACCTTCGAGTAGTGGCCATATCACCTCTTGTCTTACAACTCCGATTCTAAACTCCCCGTGGTGCTGGCTGAGGTGCGAACAACCTTAGCGGGGATTGGGTTCCCAACCCCGATGGATGCTATGGTCTCATGCAGAGGACATTGCCAATAGCCCCTAGTTGCTGGTCAAGCCACGGCAACCGTCTGGGGTGGACTTCATACCCCTTTTTTTGCTGGGCCAGCTAGAGTTTGAGAAACGCTTTGAGCTCAAGGTCGGCTCTCGCTTTAAAGAAACTGGTCGGATATCCTAGGAAGAACACACAAATGATTTTTAAAAGCAAAATGTAATGTATTTTAACTTACTTTTTCGTATAGTGTGGGTGTGTAAGGTGTATTCTGCTTCGGCTGCTGCTGCTGGTACCGGCCGGCCGTAATGGGTCCACTTCGATGCTGCGTTTCCAACCGTGGTCATCAACTGTGTCGAAGCTATGGAACCGGAGGGTAGTTGATTGAGTTTTTAAGAACCCGTTTGAATGGATCAAACAACACCCTCTGGAACCAGATCGAGATGAGTCGGTTTGGTGGATCCTTGGTAGGATCCGTTGCCTGGAATCCTCCTGACTCAGGATGGCAATGGCAGAGTGGCGAATTGAGAAGCGGTGATTAACTGGCCCGTTTGTCTCGTGCGAACGGAAGCTTTGTTGAACCCACTTGGCGGGATTCTATGGCCAGATTCTTTAGCCAGAATCTTAAGGCAGAACCTTAAATGGTCCTGGATGGGAACTATGATTAGGAAGGGTTCTTTTGATTATCTATAAACCAACTCACTCAACTTGATTGATTCCAAAAATCACAACTACCTTCCACTTCACAATACTTTAATACATAATCTTTATAATAAGTACACTTTGGGTGAGCAATACGCTCTAGAACCTGTTAGCGCTTGTCTGGCCACAGCTACAACAGGTGTAGAGAACTTAAGCCCATCGTTAAGGAGAGTTGGCATCCTATTTCTAAGCCCATTTCCGTTCCACTTTCCAATGACATTTTGGTACTGTCATTCTCGTTCGTTGGATTAGTGCTTTCCATCGGTGTGTTTTTGTATTTTAAATTTAAAACTGTTGAATGTTTTCCCTATTATCATTTTAATTTGGAATGTTTTATTTATTTATATTTTCAAGTAGCTGAACCTATCTAATCTAAATCTTCTACAAATTTTACCCCTGGGAAGCTGAGTTCAATCGGAAAATTCTCGATCAACAGCTTGAAATCTTTGAGTGATCGAAAGGAACACTCCAAAATGGCTTGCTCTATGGGGGTTTAAAAGGGGAAAAATAACCTATAAAGGTTACAATTGGAAACTTGGAACATGGAACTACCGATCTCTAAATTTCATGGACAGTGCCAATGTGCTCTCCGAAGCATTGATGCTGCAAATATGACATCGTAGTGCTGCAGAAGGTATTCTGGAAGGGCTCCACGGTACGAAAGTACCAGGATGGTCATGCCATCTACCAGAGCTGCGGCAATACACACGAGCTTGGAACAGCTTTTATAGTGATGGGAAGATGCAGAAGCGCGTGATCGGGTGTTGACCGCCACTTGAGGATCAAGGGCCGGATCTTCAGCAACAGCATAATCGACGTGCACAGCCCTCACCTCGGAAGTACCGGTGACAACAAAGACGAATTCTACGCGCAGCTGGAACGTGAATACGAATGCTGCCCAAAACATGATATCAAGATCGTCATCGGGAATTTTAACGCTCAGGTTGGCCAGGAGGAAGAATTCAAACTGACAATTGGAAGGTTTAGTGCGACCAGCTGACCAACGAAAACGGCCTCAGAATTACCGATTTTGCCACAGCTGAACGCATCAAAATTGGCCCGTACTAGACGGCTCATTGCCTACACCGGTTGATGGTTCGGATCTGGGACACATAACAGCTACCGGAAAAGTGGAAGGAGTGGGTAATATGTCCCATCTACAAGATGGGCGACAAATTGAACTGTGAGAACTTCCGAGCGATCACTGTCCTCAATGCCGCCTACAAAGTGCTGTCTCGAATCCTATTCTGCCGCCTCACGCCACAAGCAACCAGATTCGTGGGAAGTCATCAGGCCGCCTTCATGAAAGGACGGTCTACGATAGATCAGATCTTCACACTACGGCAAATCCTCCAAAACAGCCGTGAACACCAAGTCCCTACGCATCACCTATTCATCGATTTCAAGGACGCATACTACACGATCGACCGTGACGAGCTATGGAAAATCAAAGACGAAAACGGCTTCTCCAGGAAGCTGACCATACTGATGAAGGCAACGATGGATGCTGACGCAGTGCTGAGTGCGGATTTCTGGTGAATTGTCGAGTTCATTTGAATCACGTAGGGGTCTTCGAAAAGGCGATGGTATACCTTGCATGATGTTCAACGTGACGCTAGAAGATGTTATACGACGAGCGGTGAGCGAAAGGCGGGGCACGATTTTCAACAGATACTGATATCTGCTTTGCCGACGACATTGACATCGGCGGTGGAGGAGATCTACCGCAAACTGAAACACGGAGCAGAAAGGTTGATTATAAATACTTTCAAGACGAAGTAAATATATGCTGATCGAAGGCGACCTGCTGAGATAGACATTGTCTATCTCGGCTCACAGGTAATCGCAGACAGTGCAACAGCCGTGAGATCCGGCGGCGAATGATCAACGGAAGTTATACCTACTATGGGCTCCACAAGGAACTGCGGTCGAGAAGACTTAGCCCTCGCACAAAATGTAACTTGTGCTTGACGCTCATTAGATCGGTTCTTCTCTACGGGCACGAGACATGGATACTTCTCCGAGTGTTAAGAACTATCTTTGGCGGCGTGCAGGAGAACATAGCGTGGAAGCGAAGTATGAATCACGAGCTCGCGCAACTCTACGGCGAACCCAGTAGCCAGAAGGTGGCGAAGGCTGGACGGATACGCTGGGCATCAGGACATGTTGTTCGTTGCCTATCCGGTAGGAACGAGTCGAGCATGAGCGCAACGAGCGAGTTGGTAAGACCAAGTGAAGCGTGATCTGGCGAAGGTTGGATGTTGGAAAATTAGAGAACGGTTGCCATGGACCGAGTGAATGTTAGGAATTCTGAGCACCAAGTTATGTCGTGGGATGGAAACTTGAAAAATCTTAACTCAATTTTTTTTGTAATATGATTCTCAGTTATATGTAATTATCTTCCCTTCAGTTGTAATTCAGTTCACAAGTCCTGGGACCGCCTGTGGTAAAGATTTCAATATCCGGCGGATAAAATTACATTTTTGAAGCCAAATTACATCAAATAGATCCTACCATGCGATACTAACCGGCCAGGCAGTTAAATGACCAACAAAATTTTAATTGCCCTGCTTTGCGCTTAATATCGGTACTGTATTATGCAGCGAGCGCGTTTTTCCCCGGATTAACGAGCCTAATTTGTTGTAAACTTGTTCCTTGCGCAGTCGGTGGCGTGTATTCAGCCAGGCGGTACCGTCTTATGACTTACGGATCGGACGACTTAACGGTTCCGGTTCTGCGGTGCGCATTGCGTGAGGTCCTTTCCTCGCGGGACAGCGCACAAAAATCATCGAAATTGTGGCGTTACAAAAACACACTCACTAACACACAGGGGGCGCCATCGCCTCGCCATGATGTCATCCGTTTTGTTTCGACTTGATGATTTTATGATATCAGCGAGGTCCGCTCCATTTATGACTTGGGAACTTTTTCTGGTGCGTAAGAATGTAAAGAAGCTTGAAGAAGTTAGGGTAAAGGTATCATCTAAAAAGTTGAACCTGTTAGTAAAAAAATTGATGGCATAGGTATATTCGGAATTCGAATTTAAATTTACACGTTTATCTAAACATTATCAAACCGGGCTCCAAACCGCTTACCCTACATTAATAAATTCTCGGAAACCATGCAGGTTCAGTTTTTATTTCTGGTTGCTTCCCTTTCTCGAGAACGGAGGCAAAACATGTGCATTTTCTTACCCCTGGGGAAGTTGCGCGAGCTCGCGTTAAAATGGTAATCCACGATCGATCAGATCAGCACCCAGCACCAGGGGTTTATGTTCCAGGGTTACTTTCGGCTGTTGCTTGTGTTTTAATATTTCTGGATCCTCGGGATGCCTTGTAACCAATTCTCTTCGTCACCTTCCTTCCCCCTCGTTTGCCAATTGCTCCCCTACTGCTGATCATATTCCGGCCGGGGTCCAGGGGGTTGTTGTTACATTTCTTCGGAAATGTTGGAATCGTGAATCGTTAATGTGAAAGCCGACAGCATAAATCAAAAACATAAACCAAAGCTGCGCTGAAAAATCCGACATCGAGCCGAAGTTGAACGCGGCGGCTCGTACTAGTAGATTTCGGTTTGGACGGTTAGGCTGAAGAAGCAAGAACAACATCATCTTTCAAATCCTACCTTTTGATGTATGAGGTTGCTGAGGAAGCTGCCGTTCAGGGTGGGGTTTGGGCAGTTGTTTGCGGTAGGTTTGAAACTTAAAAAGAAAACAAAGTGTTTTATCACTGATACAAAAAAAAACTTTGCATTGACATTTTTTTCTACTTTAAAAGCCTCTAAGAAAATAAATTTGAAAATTTCTCAACTAATTCCTTGACGAGTTAGCAGCGGTACTGTTTCCTCTTCTCGCGTAAATTAACGTCTGTAAATCCCCGGTCTCTACTTTACCCTATCCCAGGGCAGGGAGACTTAATCAAAAAAGAAAATAAATCGTCTACACTGAACAAAATCCGGCTATAGGGTTTATTGGGAATTTAAGTGTTTTCGCACTAAAAGAAAATCCAATACTTTTTACCAGTAGAAGATAAATTCATTTTATAAGAATTTCCAATGAATTCTAATTCGAGCCATAGGGCCCTATTACATAAGACGAGTCACGAATCATTTTACTCGAATGAGTCATTTTGGTATTACAGTAGTCGAGTCGAGTCAAATTTCAGTCGAGTTGCTCGACTGAGTCGACTGCTTGAAGGTTCGTGACTCAGCTGTTTCACTCGACTACCGTAATACGACATTTCGCTCGACTCACCAGTGACTGGAGTCGAGTCGAGTTACTCGACTCGTCTTATGTAATAGGGCCCATAATGACAAAATTTTAGGATAGTTTAGGATAGTGAAATGAATGGTTTTATCAGTGCAATCAAATACGCTCGTAATTTGTTTTCCTTAAGTTATTGTATTTTTTTTATTTTTCAAGAAAGTAGGTATTATTTACAACAGTTTGTTGGCGTATGTGATACAATCAGTGAGGTAGGTAATTTACAGTGTTAGCTTTAGAGTCAAATTAAATTTGTATTGTAAGATGCAAATACAACTCCTCTAAAATCGTTCGGAACATTGACACGTAGGACGTAGATTGTATTCGGTCCCGGGTACTTCCTGCCCCAGCTTCATCACTGCTATATGTTTATTCCCGGGTGCACAAATCTTCAGCCAGCTGAACGCTTGCTCAGTTATAAAGGAATCTTTTCAATCTGAAAAAAAGAGCGATTTATGAGAACTGTTTACCTTAACTCAATAGCCATAAATTTCTTATTTACGTCCAGTTCTGTTTCAGCTTGAATTTCTCAATCTGAAATCGGAAGAGTTCCGATTTCCGTCTCATCTTTGTTTGAAATCGGTCGTTTCCAGTTCTGCGTGCGGTTTCTGTTAGCTGGATGATGGCCTGCACCTTTTTCCGGTAATAGAAAGCATCAAACCGGTGGACCCACGGGAATTGGATCCAGCATGATAAAGCGATGTTCCTTGGAAATCGAAAACACATCCGACAATTCTGCATTTTTTCAGCTTGTTTGCTACAAGCTAGACTATAATTGGGTGATCGATGGATGCCTAAAATTATAATTTTGTTTTTTTATACAAAAATACACAAGTTTATGTATTTGAAAACTTACCGTCAGTAAATTGCAGCAGATAAAAAAGTATGATGACTTCCGGAAAGGATAATCCAACTGTCCAACAATCACTGATAAAGGTGGTTTTCCATTGTTTCGCCTCGTCTCCCAGCGGGGGAACAGTTTGCTTAGCAATAGTTGTTCCATCTGCCCAAAAGAAGACGTTTAATTTCCTAAACATGAAATTCAAACAATCTAAGCATTTTAAAGGTACTTTTACCAACTTTCCAATTGAATAACAAACAAACTGAAAAATAACGACCATTAAGAACACTGAATGGATGAATAACCATCCTCTGAGATGTACATAAACTTTAAAATGCTAAAATTCATTGGATTTTTTTGTATTTGATACTGATTACAACCAGCTGCTGACATTCATTGGAATTTCCTTTATTTTGTACTGGATTTATCAGTAGCTCCTATTACACATTGAACTTTGAATTTTATTGCATTGAGCTGTTTAGATTCATTGGAATTTCCTATATTTTACTGGATTAAACTAGTGAACCTTCATATAAGAGAAGCGACATCTGATCCCTCTAAAAATAAAATATGTGGCAACATCGCCGAAATCTTGGACAAAAAATCCCCAGCACTGTTTTCTGGCTCAATGTTCAAGCTCTAAAGTGAATGCTCCTTCAATCCAACAAAACAACATTGAACTCGAAGCCCGAAAAATCACGATAAACGGTATGAATGACTTGAATTTCGTTAATAATCAGTTAGTTTTCTAACTAGAAACACGATTCACCAAAGCATTGGAAAAAATAGCACCTAATCATAAATTGATATGACCAGCTGAAAAATTATCTGTTTGAACTATAACAACAATCACAATACCATCCTTGGTTTAGTTTTCAATAAGAAAGGTAAAAGCTCTGCGATAAAATGCTCGGATCGATTGGAATCGATTTTGACAGTTCTTTTGCTCGATTGGAATTTCGTGATTCAGATGTCACTTCTCTTATATACAGGTTCACTAGATTAAACAATAGCTCCTATTACACACTGTACTTTAAGATTTATTGGATTGACTTTTTAAATTTTATTGCCAGATTTGGTTCAGTGTAGACGACAAATTTCTTTCATCAATCTCCCGACCAGTGCAAAGGTTCAAATTTTACTTTCTTATAGAGTGATTTTCAATAAAACTTTTTAAATGCTGAAAAGCACCTGTTTTGCATTCAAAAATTATTCACTTAGGTTTTTTATGGCACATTTTTTCAGGTTTATGCGTATTAATTCGCTTTCGGTGAACTTTTTTAAGCTGTAAAATAAAAACTCTTTGAATTATTGTTATTCTAAAAATAGTCAAAAATAAACCGAATGAGATTTTTGGTAGTTCCCGTGGATCGAACAACATTTTTATGTAGTTGATAACTTTATATTAACGACAAAGTTGGCAGATTGGCATTGGATAATATAGCTGGTGTTATCAATTTCCAAGTTTACTTTTGAATCTGCTGCAATCAACTGAGAAGACTTGAATTTAGCGCCTAAACAACTGACTTATATGACTCGTCATACGAAATTTATCATCTAAAGCAGGGATGAGCAACCCGCAGCCCCCGAGACCTTCTTGTGCGGCCCGCGAAGCTTTTCTCAGATTAAATTTATTTCTTTTTCAACTTTTTGAATTTTACTTTTTCTATGATAGATTTTTAATTAGCATGAAATAATGGAACATATAGGTACTTAAACAAAAAAATGATGTGTCAGTGATTTGAACAAATATGCAGTTCAATTGTTTGGATCAGTCAATCATTCATATTTTTAACTTTTTTCTAGCATTTTAAACACTTATTGTGTTCTTATAAAAGCATAGGTATAATATTATTCATAATTGCGTGTTATAAAATAGTAAAATAGAAACTTCCACTTTCAAAATCAGAATCTCGAAAAACGAGTTGAAAACTAAACATCGAAAGACTACAGATGATCGTAGGCATTTTCAAATCTGTTGGTAAAGTCATTATTATTTTCAGTTCCAAGCAATCATAAAGTTGTACGATAGAAATGTTCAGTAGATAACTTTTTTTTAATTTGAGTTATTTAACAAATTTCGTAAAAAGGTTCGTTTTGTTAGCACTCAAATGTTGGCAAAACAAATTGACAAGTGAGTTATTTGTGCTATTGAATAATAACGGTAATGAGAAAAGTTTAATAATAAAGCCTAGGTGAACAATTTTAGAGTTCTTATCGGCATGACCCAGCATAACAAAATCAGGGTTCTTGACAAAAAATATCTGTTAATCTGTTGTTCTGTCAAAAAAGTCGGTGATCAATTTTGTGATGCTGTTTTAAAAAAATATATAGAAAAATCTTGCCAAAATTTGATCAATTTAGTTATTCTACTTGAAATTTAGAAATCCACATTACAAAAATCATAAGACTTTCATAAATCAGGCTTAAAAATCCTATCCCAAAGGTTTTTAAATTGTATTATAATATGAAAAAAAATTCAAATTCAAATTGGCCCGTAGGTTCTAAAGGTTGCTCATTCCTGATCTAAAGTTTCAATTTAAATGATTACAAATCTTTACGAAAATTACTGACTTCTTGCCAAATAGTAAAAAAACGACGCAAAAAAGTTGCAGCGAATTTCAGCCTTCCTGCCCTGGATCCCAGCTTTTAACAAGTATGTCGACGCGACGTTCCTCCAGTTTTTGTTGTTGTTAATACTGCTGGTAAATATTTTGATGGGTCACCAATCTCTTCAGGTGCTCCATAAGGCTCACATTTAGGACCAATTGTTTTTATCTTGTACGTAAACGACATTACCGTCATTCTTGAAAATCTTAAATACTGATATAAGCCGACCACATGAAGCAATATTTCAAACATAAAGTGAAGAGATATTAATTTGCTCCAGAATTAAAAAGACATACACTGTCGGCCAAAAGTTTGGGATCACCCCCTTAAAACATGGAAATTTTGATCGGCCATATCTCAGCCATCTCATGACATATTGCACTTCTTTTGAGCTAATTCAAGAGATCGTGAGCAAAACCTTCTTCGTATGGTTTGGACCAAATGTTAATGTTAGTTTATATTACTTGAATTTAGCTTAAAGTTGGGACCTTTTCCAAAAATTGCACCTAAAATTCAAACCCGATCATCTAAGGGTGGGTTGGACCAAATTTTAAAATTCGAGTTGCATTCGAAACCTTTTTTCATACTTATCAAAACACATTTGTTAAATTTTTTGCAAAAATTTGCAATGTACTTAAAATATATAACATAAGCCAGTCTGATCAGCCAGTTGTGCAGCACTTGGGCAGTGGAAAGGAGAGACTTGTCTAGTTGGTGGTAGAATACTTTATTACAATACATTGTGTCCCATTTATAATAAAATCATCTCTATGGTTACTTTTCCTAATTGTTTATTTCTAATAAAACCACCATGATTGCTTCGATGAGATGAATCTCAATACTCCTTCTCAACACACGCATTTCGCAACCTTCTAACTTTCTCCGGCGGCTCCTCCTGAAGATTGGGCTACTCCTCTTCAACGCACGCAACGGAACATGCCCTCGCCCCTGTTGCAACTCGATGACCTTCCATGGCACCAGTTCGACGACCTCTACCGGGATCTGCACGACGATCTCCATCGGGATCTGGCACGATGACCTTCCGGTTCGACGACCTCCCAATGACTCTGGCCCGACGACCTTCTATGATCCTGGTCTCGTCACCTTTCCGGAGGCCTGTGCCTCCCAGCAGTGGTTGCAGCCCGACGACCTCCACGTGGCTTTCCGGCCCGACGACCTTCCATGGCACCGACTTGGCGACCTTCCGTGGTACCCTGCTCGCAAGTCCACCACTGAATCCCTTTTCGACGACCACGTTCTTGACTTGTTGACGTTCCATGATACCGGTCCGCTTACCTTCCATGGCTTCAGGTTTGACGACCTACCAGTGGCTCTGGCCTGACGACCGCAGTCTCAGCCCTACGACCTCCCAGTGGCTCTGGTCCAACGACCTTGTTTGGTTCCGGCTCAACGCTCTTCTATTGATCCGACGCCTCACCAATGGCACGACGACCTCCCTCTGGCTCCCGGCTCGCCGACCTTCCTATGGATTCCGGTCAGCTCGCAATGGACTCGGCCCAACGACCTCCTTTGGCGCCTGTCTGACGTTTTTCCTAGCTTGTCGACCTCCACCTGGCTTCCCGGTCCGACGACCTTCCAGATGGCTCCTGGACCTACAACCTTCCACGGTTCCCAGCTCGTTGACTTCCTTGGCTTCGGCTCGTTGTCCTTCCATCGGCTTCCTGGCTGGATGACTGTCCACTGTTGATTCCGCTTCTTCTCCACCTTTCCCATAATCTGAGAGATTTGTCTAGTTGGTGGTAGAGCTTGGAATACTTTATTACAATACATTGTGTCCCATTTATAATAAAATCATCTCTATGGTTACATATCCTAATTGTATATTTCTAAGAGCAAGTTCACTGGTGTTGGGAAAAAGTGGTAAAAATTTTGACACTTACGGCTCATTTTGAAAATTGTGCCATGTTAAAACATTTTCAAGATCTGTGGCCTTCAAGTTATTTTACAACACGTGTTGTATTGTCGCATGCTGTGATGCAAAAATAGCAATATTTCTATCACATACGGCTGAAATAGAAACAGTGTTGTAAAAATACAACGCCTCAAGATCTTGAAAACATGTTTGGATAGTAAAATTTTCAAAATGTCAAAATTTCTACCACTTTTCCCAACACCAGTGAACTTGCTCTAATAACACCACCATGCGTGTGTTGCTATTCATCTCATCGATTGCTTCGATGAGACGAATCGCAACAAAGATGATCAAATTTTAGCGAAAGTTCTAATGAAGTTAGTATTCAAAAATATTTCAACTAAATTGTTATACAGCAAGTTCAACTCATAAGCTTCCTAATCAGCTTTCCAGATAAACAATACGTTGTTTGATGACAGATATACGCGTGAAATAAAAATGTATGTTTTATAAGACTGTTCCCAAACTTTCGGCCGTTAGGCTTATCAAAATATTCACGTTTTAAAGGGGAGATCCTAATCTTTTGGCCGGTAGTGTTTTCTGTTGAAACTCACGATTGGGTAGTTCGCTTATTGACGATCGCTGGTGGAACTAGCAATCGCTAACTCTATTCCAACGTTGCAACCTGCATTTCTAACAGGTTATGGGCCCAGACACGACTGGAAGTGGAAAAGGGTTAGATTCTCGAGGAACTTGTGATTAGTAAGGAGGGGTGGCTACCAGTGCAAAGAAGTCCACCAACCAGAGAAGCCACCCTGCGGAGAGGGACCAGCCAATGCAGACGTACTAGCACAGAGGATAGTCTTCTAAGCTAATGGTTTCAAGATCAATCCTCGATCAAAGACATATCATGAAGTTGTATAAAATTTTGCTTTTATCGACCTTGAAAACAGAGACACCAGAAGGTCATCAAGCCGGAGCCATTGGTCATCGGATCTGCTGAGACATTGAAAGGAGTCCTTCCGAAGGACAGCGCCAAAAGTAGGGTAGAGAAGGTCGTCTGGTTCACAACCCACTGGAAGTTTGTCACTGGATGTCACTGGAAGGTTATCGGGTTGGAACCACTGCTTGGAAGATCGACGAATCGAAGCTATGTCGAGCAAGAAATAAGCATCAGTAGAAGGTCATCTATACGTGTAGCCATTGCATTGGGAGGGAGGAAATAAAAGCTTGTCAGACTGAGTCATCAGAGGTTTAGCGCCATTCAAACTATTAGGTCGGACCGATCGAATCTTTGGGAGGTTATCGAGCAAGGAACTATCGCCAGCAAAAGGTCGTCAGGCTACAAACATTGGGAAATCTTCAAGTCGAAGCTAACGGAAGAAAGTCGAACCAAAGCCATTGAAAGTTCGTCGGTTCATGCAAGGTCCATGAACCGATGCCATGGGTTAAACGTCAAGTCGAGTCAAGGAAAGTCGACGAGCCGGAAACACTGGGAAGTCATCGGTTTGGAGTCGGGTGAAAGTCATTGAACCTTAGGTCCCAACAGCATCGGATTAACGGGCGAGTCTGTACATTGAATGGATGTAAGAGTGATTTGTTTAATGGTCCACTCAGTACCTTTTTGTAAAGTTTGTAATTATGAAAATCGGAGAATAAACGAAGGATTTGACCAGACCAAACTGAGTGCCATAAGAAAATTTAGACACAATGACAGCAGAAATTGAATCTCGTGATATTTAGTATACTGTAAATTCAAATTGATTGAAGTTTATCCCTGGTTCATAATCATCAACATCAACATCAACATTCAATTCCTTCAAGCAATACCTGAATCCGGGCCTGGTGATTCTCGCGCAATGCTTGCCACACCTATTGGCTAAGGATTTTCCACCCGCTGCTGCCGACTGGCCACTCGAGCTCGCAAGAGGCTGCAAAGTGAGGCCAGAACATGACATGATCGCTGGTAAAAAGGCGCCGATTCTGGTAATATCCAACCGACGAAATGATGCCACTGCTCCGGTTCACCGGATTGATGGCCCCGGCCGGAGTTATGTTGCTGGAAAGGTATCGAGGTACCTTTATACATAAAAATCGGTGTGCACTGTTTTGCTACTAACACAACTACCGTTAAGCTGTAGTTGCAAACTCTGTTACAAACTACCCGTCGGTCGTCCGTAGGAAATCTAATCATAGACCAAACACGGACCCAGGATACTTCCCCGGTGTGCCAACGTCCCTCGAAAGCTTCGAAAGTGGGTTTCGTCGTGTACCATCCAACCCGTATAGAAGAAGGTAAGAATTGAACCTGGCCGCCCTTCCTGACAGTTTGGCGAGAAACAAAACCGGTGCAGCTTCGGCTCCAAGTATGATTATTATATTTTAATCGGATTATTGAAAGATATTTCGCGTTTGCTTTATAGCTTAGGCCGTTCAAGTGATGGTTCGACTGTTTTTTTTTCTCCCCGCGCTCGTTGTTGTTGATTGTTGGGGGCTGAACTTATCCATGCTATACTCGAATGGGAAGATATAGGCCGAGAGGGAAAGGAAGAACGGTTTGTAAGGCACTTGCGGATGGAACTTCCCATCAACGATCGATTGCTTGTTCAGGAGTTCAGCCGGGCCAGGGTCTTAGCTTTTTCCACCCTTCGCTTGTTTGGGTCTTGAAACAGCAGCCAATATTCGCAGCAGTTTTTGTTACAAACCTTTTTATTATGAACCATCGGGACCATCGTGAATTGCATCAAGAACCTTTCCGTTGCTGCTGCTGCTGGTTGGCTACTCTTGGGCTGCCGCTTGGCCACGAGGAACGTATAATTTTTATAATGATTCAAACAACGCAAACTTAAAGGAAATTGCATGATGGAAAACTAGCAGCCGCCGCACAGCTTCGTTTGGATGCTTCTGGCTCAGCCCGCCATGCTGATACCCTTGGCTCCGGTCGAGAACACAAAGTTCGGCGGGTTTCATAAAATTCAAGGAATCGAACGTTAACAATAACTTTGCACTGAACGATGCTTTTGATTTTGAAGCCTTTTGCAGCTACGTTAAGAAGGATTTGTTGCTTAAATCAAAGGTTAGTTTCACAATTTTTCAAGAAAAACTTATAAAAAATAATAGAATAGAAGTATAGTGAATTGTTTATAAAGTAGCTTATATGGTTATAAAATGTCTGTGATGCATTCCAGTTCATTAAAACGTCGAGACCTGGAATATAATTTCTTGGAGTTCAAGTAGGCGTCGCCATGTAAGAACGTCAAAATTTTCGCTTCTTTAAAAAAGTTTTCCTAGAAGTAAGAAAAGAATATGAAAAAAGATTAAAAGAACAAAAAATCCAGCTGATTTTATAACTACGAAGATGAACATTGTTGTGAAGTGCGCTGTAGCTTATAAAACAATCTCGTGAGTATTTCATACACCGATAAGTTGTGAGAAGAGGCTTCAGAAGTTCCGTTGCCAAAGTTCACAGTGCCGAAAAACGCATCAGCCCTGCTTCTGCAAACTTAAAAGCACGGAAAGTGATCAGTGAAAAATGTATCTTTTCGATGAAAACATATTTGGTGAGATTTAACCGTTTTACAGATTTATGTTTTAACTTTGAAAAGTTTTTATAAAATCCTATACAGAGCGTTTTGTAGAGACTCCACGCTTTATTCCTTCCCATGTTCCAGTATCTTTCGTTGATCTCAATGACAAAAATGACAAAAATGACAAAAATGACAAAAATGACAAAAATGACAAAAATGACAAAAATGACAAAAATGACAAAAATGACAAAAATGACAAAAATGACAAAAATGACAAAATGACAAAAATGACAAAAATGACAAAAATGACAAAAATGACAAAAATGACAAAAATGACAAAAATGACAAAAATGACAAAAATGACAAAAATGACAAAAATGACAAAAATGACAAAAATGACAAAAATGACAAAAATGACAAAAATGACAAAAATGACAAAAATGACAAAAATGACAAAAATGACAAAAATGACAAAAATGACAAAAATGACAAAAATGACAAAAATGACAAAAATGACAAAAATGACAAAAATGACAAAAATGACAAAAATGACAAAAATGACAAAAATGACAAAAATGACAAAAATGACAAAAATGACAAAAATGACAAAAATGACAAAAATGACAAAAATGACAAAAATGACAAAAATGACAAAAATGACAAAAATGACAAAAATGACAAAAATGACAAAAATGACAAAATGACAAAAATGACAAAAATGACAAAAATGACAAAAATGACAAAAATGACAAAAATGACAAAAATGACAAAAATGACAAAAATGACAAAAATGACAAAAATGACAAAAATGACAAAAATGACAAAAATGACAAAAATGACAAAAATGACAAAAATGACAAAAATGACAAAAATGACAAAAATGACAAAAATGACAAAAATGACAAAAATGACAAAAATGACAAAAATGACAAAAATGACAAAATGACAAAAATGACAAAATGACAAAAATGACAAAAATGACAAAAATGACAAAAATGACAAAAATGACAAAAATGACAAAATGACAAAAATGACAAAAATGACAAAAATGACAAAAATGACAAAAATGACAAAAATGACAAAAATGACAAAATGACAAAAATGACAAAAATGACAAAATGACAAAAATGACAAAAATGACAAAAATGACAAAAATGACAAAAATGACAAAAATGACAAAAATGACAAAAAATGACAAAAATGACAAAAATGACAAAAATGACAAAAATGACAAAATGACAAAAATGACAAAAATGACAAAAATGACAAAAATGACAAAAATGACAAAAATGACAAAAATGACAAAATGACAAAAATGACAAAAATGACAAAAATGACAAAAATGACAAAAATGACAAAAATGACAAAAATGACAAAATGACAAAAATGACAAAAATGACAAAAATGACAAAAATGACAAAAATGACAAAAATGACAAAAATGACAAAAATGACAAAAATGACAAAAATGACAAAAATGACAAAAATGACAAAAATGACAAAAATGACAAAAATGACAAAAATGACAAAAATGACAAAAATGACAAAAATGACAAAAATGACAAAAATGACAAAAATGACAAAAATGACAAAATGACAAAAATGACAAAAATGACAAAAATGACAAAAATGACAAAAATGACAAAAATGACAAAAATGACAAAAATGACAAAAATGACAAAAATGACAAAAATGACAAAAATGACAAAAATGACAAAAATGACAAAAATGACAAAAATGACAAAAATGACAAAAATGACAAAAATGACAAAAATGACAAAATGACAAAAATGACAAAAATGACAAAAATGACAAAAATGACAAAAATGACAAAAATGACAAAAATGACAAAAATGACAAAAATGACAAAATGACAAAAATGACAAAAATGACAAAAATGACAAAAATGACAAAAATGACAAAAATGACAAAAATGACAAAAATGACAAAAATGACAAAATGACAAAAATGACAAAAATGACAAAAATGACAAAAATGACAAAAATGACAAAAATGACAAAAATGACAAAAATGACAAAAATGACAAAAATGACAAAAATGACAAAAATGACAAAAATGACAAAAATGACAAAAATGACAAAAATGACAAAAATGACAAAAATGACAAAAATGACAAAATGACAAAAATGACAAAAATGACAAAAACTGACAAAAATGACAAAAATGACAAAAATGACAAAAATGACAAAAATGACAAAAATGACAAAAATGACAAAAATGACAAAAATGACAAAAATGACAAAAATGACAAAAAATGACAAAAATGACAAAAATGACAAAAATGACAAAAATGACAAAAATGACAAAAATGACAAAAATGACAAAAATGACAAAAATGACAAAAATGACAAAATGACAAAAATGACAAAAATGACAAAAATGACAAAAATGACAAAAATGACAAAAATGACAAAATGACAAAAATGACAAAAATGACAAAAATGACAAAAATGACAAAAATGACAAAAATGACAAAAATGACAAAAATGACAAAAATGACAAAATGACAAAAATGACAAAAATGACAAAAATGACAAAAATGACAAAAATGACAAAAATGACAAAAATGACAAAAATGACAAAAATGACAAAAATGACAAAAATGACAAAAATGACAAAATGACAAAAATGACAAAAATGACAAAAATGACAAAATGACAAAAAATGACAAAAATGACAAAAATGACAAAAATGACAAAAATGACAAAATGACAAAATGACAAAATGACAAAAATGACAAAAATGACAAAAATGACAAAAATGACAAAAATGACAAAAATGACAAAAATGACAAAAATGACAAAAATGACAAAAATGACAAAAATGACAAAAATGACAAAAATGACAAAAATGACAAAAATGACAAAAATGACAAAAATGACAAAAATGACAAAAATGACAAAAATGACAAAAATGACAAAAATGACAAAAATGACAAAAATGACAAAAATGACAAAAATGACAAAAATGACAAAATGACAAAAATGACAAAAATGGACAAAAATGACAAAAATGACAAAAATGACAAAAATGACAAAAATGACAAAAATGACAAAAATGACAAAAATGACAAAATGACAAAAATGACAAAAATGACAAAAATGACAAAAATGACAAAAATGACAAAAATGACAAAAATGACAAAAATGACAAAAATGACAAAAATGACAAAAATGACAAAAATGACAAAAATGACAAAATGACAAAATGACAAAAATGACAAAATGACAAAAATGACAAAAATGACAAAAATGACAAAAATGACAAAAATGACAAAAATGACAAAAATGACAAAAATGACAAAAATGACAAAAATGACAAAAATGACAAAAATGACAAAAATGACAAAAATGACAAAAATGACAAAAATGACAAAAATGACAAAAATGACAAAAATGACAAAAATGACAAAAATGACAAAAATGACAAAAATGACAAAAATGACAAAATGACAAAAATGACAAAAATGACAAAAATGACAAAAATGACAAAAATGACAAAAATGACAAAAATGACAAAAATGACAAAAATGACAAAAATGACAAAAATGACAAAAATGACAAAAATGACAAAAATGACAAAAATGACAAAAATGACAAAAATGACAAAAATGACAAAAATGACAAAAATGACAAAAATGACAAAAATGACAAAAATGACAAAATGACAAAAATGACAAAAATGACAAAAATGACAAAAATGACAAAAATGACAAAATGACAAAAATGACAAAAATGACAAAAATGACAAAAATGACAAAAATGACAAAGACAAAATGACAAAAATGACAAAATGACAAAAATGACAAAAATGACAAAAATGACAAAAATGACAAAAATGACAAAAATGACAAAAATGACAAAAATGACAAAAATGACAAAAATGACAAAAATGACAAAAATGACAAAAATGACAAAAATGACAAAAATGACAAAAATGACAAAAATGACAAAAATGACAAAAATGACAAAATGACAAAATGACAAAAATGACAAAAATGACAAAAATGACAAAAATGACAAAAATGACAAAAATGACAAAAATGACAAAAATGACAAAAATGACAAAAATGACAAAAATGACAAAAATGACAAAAATGACAAAAATGACAAAAATGACAAAAATGACAAAATGACAAAAATGACAAAAAATGACAAAAATGACAAAAATGACAAAAATGACAAAAATGACAAAAATGACAAAATGACAAAATGACAAAAATGACAAAAATGACAAAAATGACAAAAATGACAAAAATGACAAAATGACAAAAATGACAAAAATGACAAAAATGACAAAAATGACAAAAATGACAAAAATGACAAAAATGACAAAAATGACAAAAATGACAAAAGACAAAATGACAAAAATGACAAAAATGACAAAAATGACAAAAATGACAAAAATGACAAAAATGACAAAATGACAAAAATGACAAAAATGACAAAAATGACAAAATGACAAAAATGACAAAAATGACAAAAATGACAAAAATGACAAAATGACAAAAATGACAAAAATGACAAAAATGACAAAAATGACAAAAATGACAAAAATGACAAAAATGACAAAAATGACAAAAATGACAAAAATGACAAAAATGACAAAAATGACAAAAATGACAAAAATGACAAAAATGACAAAAATGACAAAAATGACAAAAATGACAAAAATGACAAAATGACAAAAATGACAAAATGACAAAAATGACAAAAATGACAAAAATGACAAAAATGACAAAAATGACAAAAATGACAAAAATGACAAAAATGACAAAAATGACAAAAATGACAAAAATGACAAAAATGACAAAAATGACAAAAATGACAAAAATGACAAAAATGACAAAAATGACAAAAATGACAAAAATGACAAAATGACAAAATGACAAAAATGACAAAAATGACAAAAATGACAAAAATGACAAAAATGACAAAAATGACAAAAACAATGACAAAAATGACAAAAATGACAAAAATGACAAAAATGACAAAAATGACAAAAATGACAAAAATGACAAAAATGACAAAAATGACAAAAATGACAAAATGACAAAAATGACAAAAATGACAAAAATGACAAAATGACAAAATGACAAAAATGACAAAAATGACAAAAATGACAAAAATGACAAAAATGACAAAAATGACAAAAATGACAAAAATGACAAAATGACAAAAATGACAAAAATGACAAAAATGACAAAAATGACAAAAATGACAAAAATGACAAAAATGACAAAATGACAAAAATGACAAAAATGACAAAAATGACAAAAATGACAAAAATGACAAAAATGACAAAATGACAAAAATGACAAAAATGACAAAAATGACAAAAATGACAAAAATGACAAAAATGACAAAAATGACAAAAATGACAAAAATGACAAAATGACAAAAATGACAAAAATGACAAAAATGACAAAAATGACAAAAATGACAAAAATGACAAAAATGACAAAAATGACAAAAATGACAAAAATGACAAAAAATGACAAAAATGACAAAAATGACAAAAATGACAAAAATGACAAAAATGACAAAAATGACAAAAATGACAAAAATGACAAAAATGACAAAAATGACAAAAATGACAAAATGACAAAAATGACAAAAATGACAAAAATGACAAAAATGACAAAAATGACAAAAATGACAAAAATGACAAAAATGACAAAAATGACAAAAATGACAAAAATGACAAAAATGACAAAAATGACAAAAATGACAAAAATGACAAAAATGACAAAAATGACAAAAATGACAAAAATGACAAAAATGACAAAAATGACAAAAATGACAAAAATGACAAAAATGACAAAAATGACAAAAATGACAAAAATGACAAAAATGACAAAAATGACAAAAATGACAAAAATGACAAAAATGACAAAAATGACAAAAATGACAAAAATGACAAAAATGACAAAAATGACAAAAATGACAAAATGACAAAAATGACAAAAATGACAAAAATGACAAAAATGACAAAAATGACAAAAATGACAAAAATGACAAAAATGACAAAAATGACAAAAATGACAAAAATGACAAAAATGACAAAAATGACAAAAATGACAAAAATGACAAAAATGACAAAAATGACAAAAATGACAAAAATGACAAAAATGACAAAAATGACAAAAATGACAAAAATGACAAAAATGACAAAAATGACAAAAATGACAAAAATGACAAAATGACAAAAATGACAAAAATGACAAAAATGACAAAAAATGACAAAAATGACAAAAATGACAAAAATGACAAAAATGACAAAAATGACAAAAATGACAAAAATGACAAAAATGACAAAAATGACAAAAATGACAAAAATGACAAAAATGACAAAAATGACAAAAATGACAAAAATGACAAAAATGACAAAAATGACAAAAATGACAAAATGACAAAAATGACTAAAATGACAAAAATGACAAAAATGACAAAAATGACAAAAATGACAAAAATGACAAAAATGACAAAAATGACAAAATGACAAAAATGACAAAAATGACAAAAATGACAAAAATGACAAAAATGACAAAAATGACAAAAATGACAAAAATGACAAAAATGACAAAAATGACAAAAATGACAAAAATGACAAAAATGACAAAAAATGACAAAAATGACAAAATGACAAAAATGACAAAAATGACAAAAATGACAAAAATGACAAAAATGACAAAATGACAAAAATGACAAAAATGACAAAATGACAAAAATGACAAAAATGACAAAAATGACAAAAATGACAAAAATGACAAAAATGACAAAAATGACAAAAATGACAAAAATGACAAAAATGACAAAAATGACAAAAATGACAAAAATGACAAAAATGACAAAAATGACAAAAATGACAAAAATGACAAAAATGACAAAAATGACAAAAATGACAAAAATGACAAAAGACAAAATGACAAAAATGACAAAAATGACAAAAATGACAAAAATGACAAAATGACAAAAATGACAAAAATGACAAAAATGACAAAAATGACAAAAATGACAAAAATGACAAAAATGACAAAAATGACAAAAATGACAAAAATGACAAAAATGACAAAAATGACAAAAATGACAAAAATGACAAAAATGACAAAATGACAAAAATGACAAAAATGACAAAAATGACAAAAATGACAAAAATGACAAAAATGACAAAAATGACAAAAATGACAAAAATGACAAAAATGACAAAAATGACAAAAATGACAAAAATGACAAAAATGACAAAAATGACAAAAATGACAAAAATGACAAAATGACAAAAATGACAAAAATGACAAAAATGACAAAAATGACAAAAATGACAAAAATGACAAAAATGACAAAAATGACAAAAATGACAAAAATGACAAAAATGACAAAAATGACAAAAATGACAAAATGACAAAAATGACAAAAATGACAAAAATGACAAAAATGACAAAAATGACAAAAATGACAAAAATGACAAAAATGACAAAAATGACAAAAATGACAAAAATGACAAAAATGACAAAAATGACAAAAATGACAAAAATGACAAAAATGACAAAAATGACAAAAATGACAAAAATGACAAAAATGACAAAAATGACAAAAATGACAAAAATGACAAAAATGACAAAAATGACAAAAATGACAAAAATGACAAAAATGACAAAAATGACAAAAATGACAAAAATGACAAAAATGACAAAAATGACAAAAATGACAAAATGACAAAAATGACAAAAATGACAAAAATGACAAAAATGACAAAAATGACAAAAATGACAAAAATGACAAAAATGACAAAAATGACAAAAATGACAAAAATGACAAAAATGACAAAAATGACAAAAATGACAAAAATGACAAAAATGACAAAAATGACAAAAATGACAAAAATGACAAAAATGACAAAAATGACAAAAATGACAAAAATGACAAAAATGACAAAAATGACAAAAATGACAAAAATGACAAAAATGACAAAAATGACAAAAATGACAAAATGACAAAAATGACAAAAATGACAAAAATGACAAAAATGACAAAAATGACAAAAATGACAAAAATGACAAAAATGACAAAAATGACAAAAATGACAAAAAATGACAAAAATGACAAAAATGACAAAAATGACAAAAATGACAAAAATGACAAAAATGACAAAAATGACAAAAATGACAAAAATGACAAAATGACAAAAATGACAAAAATGACAAAAATGACAAAAATGACAAAAATGACAAAAATGACAAAATGACAAAAATGACAAAAAAATGACAAAAATGACAAAAATGACAAAAATGACAAAAATGACAAAAATGACAAAAATGACAAAAATGACAAAAATGACAAAAATGACAAAAATGACAAAAATGACAAAAAATGACAAAAATGACAAAAATGACAAAAATGACAAAAATGACAAAAATGACAAAAATGACAAAAATGACAAAAATGACAAAAATGACAAAAATGACAAAAATGACAAAAATGACAAAAATGACAAAAATGACAAAAATGACAAAAATGACAAAAATGACAAAAAATGACAAAAATGACAAAAATGACAAAAATGACAAAAATGACAAAATGACAAAATGACAAAAATGACAAAAATGACAAAAATGACAAAAATGACAAAAATGACAAAATGACAAAAATGACAAAAATGACAAAAATGACAAAAATGACAAAAATGACAAAAATGACAAAAAAATGACAAAAATGACAAAAATGACAAAAATGACAAAAATGACAAAAATGACAAAAATGACAAAAATGACAAAAATGACAAAAATGACAAAAATGACAAAAATGACAAAAATGACAAAAATGACAAAAATGACAAAATGACAAAAATGACAAAAATGACAAAAATGACAAAAATGACAAAAATGACAAAAAATGACAAAAATGACAAAAATGACAAAAATGACAAAAATGACAAAAATGACAAAAGACAAAATGACAAAAAATGACAAAAATGACAAAAATGACAAAAAATGACAAAAATGACAAAAATGACAAAAATGACAAAAATGACAAAAATGACAAAAAATGACAAAAATGACAAAAATGACAAAAATGACAAAAATGACAAAAATGACAAAAATGACAAAAATGACAAAAAATGACAAAAATGACAAAAATGACAAAAATGACAAATGACAAAAATGACAAAAATGACAAAAATGACAAAAATGACAAAAAATGACAAAAATGACAAAAATGACAAAAAATGACAAAAATGACAAAAATGACAAAATGACAAAAATGACAAAAATGACAAAAATGACAAAAATGACAAAAATGACAAAAATGACAAAAATGACAAAAATGACAAAAATGACAAAAATGACAAAAATGACAAAAATGACAAAAATGACAAAAATGACAAAAATGACAAAAATGACAAAATGACAAAAATGACAAAAATGACAAAAATGACAAAAATGACAAAAATGACAAAAATGACAAAAATGACAAAAATGACAAAAATGACAAAAATGACAAAAATGACAAAATGACAAAAATGACAAAAATGACAAAAATGACAAAAATGACAAAAATGACAAAAATGACAAAAATGACAAAAATGACAAAAATGACAAAAATGACAAAAATGACAAAAATGACAAAAATGACAAAAATGACAAAAATGACAAAAATGACAAAAATGACAAAAATGACAAAAATGACAAAAATGACAAAAATGACAAAAATGACAAAAATGACAAAAATGACAAAAATGACAAAAATGACAAAAATGACAAAATGACAAAAATGACAAAAATGACAAAAATGACAAAAATGACAAAAATGACAAAAATGACAAAAATGACAAAAATGACAAAAATGACAAAAATGACAAAATGACAAAAATGACAAAAATGACAAAAATGACAAAAATGACAAAAATGACAAAAATGACAAAAATGACAAAAATTGACAAAAATGACAAAAATGACAAAAATGACAAAAATGACAAAAAATGACAAAAATGACAAAAATGACAAAAATGACAAAAATGACAAAAATGACAAAAATGACAAAAATGACAAAAATGACAAAAATGACAAAAATGACAAAAATGACAAAAATGACAAAAATGACAAAATGACAAAAATGACAAAAATGACAAAAATGACAAAAATGACAAAAATGACAAAAATGACAAAAATGACAAAAATGACAAAAATGACAAAAATGACAAAAATGACAAAAATGACAAAAATGACAAAAATGACAAAATGACAAAAATGACAAAAATGACAAAATGACAAAAATGACAAAAATGACAAAAATGACAAAATGACAAAAATGACAAAAATGACAAAAATGACAAAAATGACAAAAATGACAAAAATGACAAAAATGACAAAAATGACAAAAATGACAAAAATGACAAAAATGACAAAAATGACAAAATGACAAAAATGACAAAAATGACAAAAATGACAAAAATGACAAAAATGACAAAAATGACAAAAATGACAAAATGACAAAATGACAAAAATGACCAAAATGACAAAAATGACAAAAATGACAAAAATGACAAAAATGACAAAAATGACAAAAATGACAAAAATGACAAAAATGACAAAAATGACAAAAATGACAAAAATGACAAAAATGACAAAAATGACAAAAATGACAAAAATGACAAAAATGACAAAAATGACAAAAATGACAAAAATGACAAAAATGACAAAAATGACAAAAATGACAAAAATGACAAAAATGACAAAAATGACAAAAATGACAAAAATGACAAAAATGACAAAAATGACAAAAATGACAAAAATGACAAAAATGACAAAAATGACAAAAATGACAAAAATGACAAAAATGACAAAAATGACAAAAATGACAAAAATGACAAAAATGACAAAAATGACAAAAATGACAAAAATGACAAAAATGACAAAAATGACAAAAAATGACAAAAATGACAAAAATGACAAAAATGACAAAATGACAAAAATGACAAAAATGACAAAAATGACAAAAATGACAAAAATGACAAAAATGACAAAAATGACAAAAATGACAAAAATGACAAAAATGACAAAATGACAAAAATGACAAAAATGACAAAAATGACAAAAATGACAAAATGACAAAAATGACAAAAATGACAAAAATGACAAAAATGACAAAAATGACAAAAATGACAAAATGACAAAAATGACAAAAATGACAAAAATGACAAAAATGACAAAAATGACAAAAATGACAAAAATGACAAAATGACAAAAATGACAAAAATGACCAAAATGACCAAAATGACCAAAATGACAAAAATGACAAAAATGACAAAAATGACAAAAATGACAAAAATGACAAAATGACAAAAATGACAAAAATGACAAAAATGACAAAAATGACAAAAATGACAAAAATGACAAAAATGACAAAAATGACAAAAATGACAAAAATGACAAAAATGACAAAAATGACAAAAATGACAAAAATGACAAAAATGACAAAAATGACAAAAATGACAAAAATGACAAAAATGACAAAAATGACAAAAATGACAAAAATGACAAAAATGACAAAAATGACAAAAATGACAAAAATGACAAAAATGACAAAAATGACAAAAATGACAAAAATGACAAAAATGACAAAAATGACAAAAATGACAAAAATGACAAAAATGACAAAAATGACAAAAATGACAAAAATGACAAAAATGACAAAAATGACAAAAATGACAAAAATGACAAAAATGACAAAAATGACAAAAATGACAAAAATGACAAAAATGACAAAAATGACAAAAATGACAAAAATGACAAAAATGACAAAAATGACAAAAATGACAAAAATGACAAAAATGACAAAAATGACAAAAATGACAAAAATGACAAAAATGACAAAAATGACAAAAATGACAAAAATGACAAAAATGACAAAAATGACAAAAATGACAAAAATGACAAAAATGACAAAAATGACAAAAATGACAAAAATGACCAAAATGACCAAAATGACCAAAATGACAAAAAGGACAAAAATGAAAAAAATGATAAAAATGATAAAAATGACAAAAATGACAAAAATGACAAAAATGACAAAAATGACAAAAATGACAAAAATGACAAAAATGACAAAAATGACAAAAATGACAAAAATGACAAAAATGACAAAAATGACAAAAATGACAAAAATGACAAAAATGACAAAAATGACAAAAATGACAAAAATGACAAAAATGACAAAAATGACAAAAATGACAAAAATGACAAAAATGACAAAAATGACAAAAATGACAAAAATGACAAAAATGACAAAAATGACAAAAATGACAAAAATGACAAAAATGACAAAAATGACAAAAATGACAAAAATGACAAAAATGACAAAAATGACAAAAATGACAAAAATGACAAAAATGACAAAAATGACAAAAATGACAAAAATGACAAAAATGACAAAAATGACAAAAATGACAAAAATGACAAAAATGACAAAAATGACAAAAATGACAAAAATGACAAAAATGACAAAAATGACAAAAATGACAAAAATGACAAAAATGACAAAAATGACAAAAATGACAAAAATGACAAAAATGACAAAAATGACAAAAATGACAAAAATGACAAAAATGACAAAAATGACAAAAATGACAAAAATGACAAAAATGACAAAAACGACAAAAATGACAAAGATGATAAAGATGAGAAAGATGACAAAAATGACATAAATAACAAAAATTACAAAACTAGCAAAAATTACTAAAAATACAAAAGTTACAAAAATGACAAAAATGACAAAAATTGACATTATGCTTATACCTCTTTGGTTCTGAGGACCTCAATGGTTTTTTTTTGTTCGTGTGAATTCGAGAGTTACAACTGCACTGGATTCTCAGTCACTGTTTGAAATCCTTATAAACACTTTCAATTTGTGTACCAAATCGAATCCAATTTCATGCTCTAACGAACTAATCGCGAGCGCATGAAGGGAAACTAACTATTGAAGGGATAGTTTTCCTCATGCAGCAGCAAACTCCAATAAGACTGACACCCATGCCGGGAATAGGTTTTCAATTTGCAAACAATGTTCGAATGAAAAATCGCCACGAAGCGAGTCCTCCCTATCGGAGGGAAAATAAAAATGGGCACCCAACACGAGAGCTGGGCTTTATTGCAAGAGGCACTCAAATTGTAATGCCATTTGGTTCGCCCCTGCCGGTTGTAATTCCTGTGCATATCGTTCAGAAATGTGGTGAAAAGTAGTGACAGCTAATTTAAAAAGCCTTCTGAACAGCAACCGAAATGAGCGACTCCCTGTTATACTTTTTCTATGGGCCACTCCCATGGGATAAGTATAATAGGACATAAAATACAAATAAAAAAAATATTACAAACGATTAAAAATTGAGCAAAATAATATTCATTTTGGTTTAATTTCGGTTGTAAAATGGAATAAAAAATTAGGTGAATTAATCTTAACAACTTTGGGCGCAAACATTTTCAATTTTCATGAGCACCTCTGGATATATTTGCAATATCCCTGATCAGCTCATCTAGCCAGCCCACCGAGTTTTCCCCTTCTTTGAGAAAATGATACGGCTCGCTCTGGAAAGGCAAAAGTGGTGTAAGGAGCTGCCAAGCGGAAACCTATTTCAAATAATATTTTCATCGATCCGATCCAAATCACACCAGGCAGCAGCATCGGCAAGAGTAGCAGCAGCAGCAAGCAGCAGTACAAGGCATCGATCAACCAGGGCTAGGATTTTTATGTCTATGCTCCAGCTTCAACCTTATGCCCCCTTTGCTCGGATCCTCGGAATTGAGGCCGGAGGAGGAGTCCCCATGCTCTAACTATGCTGTGGCCAACGGCTTATAAATATGCTACGACTGCGCGCCGGGTTTATGTTTTGTAATGACCTCGCCTCGGGCGATGGGATTGCGATTTTTTACGCGATTGTACTGGGCTTAGATTCCAGCAAGCCTTTTGGTATTAAGGATTTCGTTAAGCCACCTAAGCTTGGGGGAAAACTTTTTCGGAGGTGACGGTGAATTTTCCCATCAACAACCGAGTGCTGTATCCCACCGAAAGAAGTAAGACCAGAAAAGTTGGCTAATCTCAGCTGACTATGGATGAGGTAGCTATTACTCATTTGCTATGAAAACCAATAACGATGACGACGCCCAGCCTTTCTTCGCGGGTAACTGAGATGTGATTGGTTTCGAGTTTTTTCTTTATTTCGTGAAAACTATTGGTTTTGACTCAACATGGACACCCGGGACACGACTTTTCGCCGAGCGATTGAAACATTGTGATTGAAAATCATGCAACTCGGCTGACGTTTGGTAATCGATGTTGATCTGAAGTCAGCTTGCAATAGCTATACAAATTTGATGCGATAATTTAAATGTGAGAGAATAACTTAAGTGCAAACTTGACGACACGGAGCTTACAGTAAATTTCCATACAAAACTGAATCTCGATGCGCTAACTCAAGAACCAACCAAATCATCCCAAATTTTACACTGATGCTTGGTGACTCAAAAGGCATCGAATAAACATATGGGAGCAAAAAGTCAATTTTTGCAGCGGTCGAATACTTATCTTTATGTCAAAAATTTTTAAACGGCCCACAAATCACTGCTAAGAATTTTTCTGGTCACATCATGCCGAAATTGCTATGGCGATCGCCCGAACCCGAAAAAAATATTCCCACTCCAGCATGTCATGGCCATCATAAGAGCAAGTTAACTGGTGTTGGGGAAAAGTGGTAGAAATTTTGACACTTTGAGCACATTTTGAAAATTTTGCCATGCAAAAACATTTCAAGATCTGTGGCCTTCTAGTTTGTATTGTATTTTCGCATGCTGTGATGCAAAAATAGCAATATTTCTATCACATACATATAAAATAGAAACAGTGCTGTAAAAAATGCTACGCCTAAAGATCTTGAAAACATTTTTGCGTGGTAAAATTTTCAAAATGTCAAAATTTCTACCACTTTTTCCCATCACCAGTGAACTTGCTCTAAGGAGTGTATCGAAAATAAGGTATAAACACATTTTTTCATTATTAATGATTCAAACAAAGAAACAGTTCGGGAGCGTTTTTAAAAGCTTATTCTTACAGTTTATAAAGAAATGCAAGTAAAAATTTATTGGTAATATTCTTGGACTTTCAACTTGACGCGTTTCCTTAGGTTTTGTACAGCTGATTGCTCACACTTCTTGGCCGCAGCGTTCCATTTTGTCTTGAAAACCGCCATGGTTCTGTTCGTCTTACCATCCTTCTTGAAAACTCTCTTGACGATAGCCCAATATCGTTTTATGGGGTGAAACTGGGGGCAGTTTGGTGGGTTAATATCTTTCTCAACGAAATCTACATCGTTATCCTCAAACCATCTAAGAGTGGATTTAGCGTAGTGGGCTGACGCCTGTGTGGGGGCAATAATGCCGAGATAACTCAGCACAACTGCGCAGCCCTCAAGGTGTTACACAAGCCGCTCCAGCCTGACAGTGAGAGCGAAACTGTGTGTTGGTGACGACACAGTGTCGTTCCCTGGTTGATATGTATTGTATAATACACTGTATGGGTGAGCAGAGAGCACTCACTCAAGAGTCGGCTTGGGCAGCTCAAAAGCCCGCGTCAGCAGGAGCACGTCAGCCTAGCGAGCAAGCTGCTAAGTCGGTTCAGTGGTGGTTTCCTCTGGAAATATCGTGTCACACAACGCCAAATCCAGCCAGAACAATGGTGGAGTCGTATGTTTCTTATATAGTGCCAGCAACCTTTTCTGCATACACTCCTTCTGGTTTATATCGGCATTTATTATTCCTTTTGTAAAGAAACTCGCCGACTTCAATCTGCAGGAGCAGATTGCCTGCCACACAAACACTTTCTGGCCAAATTTGTCCACCTCAATCGTCTTCTTTGTAGAATTGTTGTCCCGGAAGAGTACTGGAATCCTCTTTTACATAAGTTTCATCGTTCATGAGAATGCACACATCTGGCTTCTGCAAAATCCGATGATACAGCTTCCGGGCTCTTGTTTTGGCTCGTGATTTTTGTTCAGCCGTTTGTTTGGACACTTTCTGTTTCTTGTATGTCTTCAGGTTGTTCCGCTTCTTGATCCGCTGTACCATTCCGATCGATGTCCCAGCTTTTTTCGCCAAATCCCGTATGGACATCGATCGATTCCGGTTGATGAGGTTGATTACCTTACGGTCCAGATTTGGGTCAGATGGTCCTGCCTGGTTTTCTGCCTCTTCCTGGCAAATCATCTAACGTATAGTGTTCCCTGAACTTGTGGATGATGGATTTTACGCTCGCCGGATGAATGCTGAAACGTTTCGCCACGACGCAATTGGACATGACGTTTGAATGAAAAAGCATCACAGAAAACCGTCACAGAATTTTTGGGTAAAATCACAGAAAGTCAGAATTTTTTTTCGTCAAACACAGAATTTTTTTCGGCAACCTTGGTCGGTAGCGATTGTAGATTCTTCGTTGAATGTCATAAGATCGTTTAAGGGGGGGGTAGGGTCTAAGGGGTATAAAAAAACACCATTTTCACGATTTTTTTCTAGAGCTACCGTTCAAACAGATGTATTCAAATTTTTTGCATTATACAAAGCATTGTTAAAAGAACATTTAGTATTTTTTTCGTAGAAAAATATTGAAAAATGAGCCGGTGACGGAGCATTTTCGAGGATGCCTTTTAAAAAACAGGATTTGCGGTGGACACTATATCTCAGCACAGAATCATCTGAAGTCAAAAAATTAGAGCAAAATATTTTTAATAGATGTTTTTCTGGACCCCAACGTTTTTATTTAACTTAAAAATATTTTTATGAAATTTTTGTGGCTGTTTGAAGTAAAAACTACGATTTTTCACTTAAAAATCCGCCATTTTTCACCTGTAAAATCTCCCCAAAGTAAAAAAATCAAAAAAGAAAAACGTTGGGGTCTGGTATTTTATATGTAGAAAATATGTTCCAAATTTGAAAAGAATCGGATAAGTAGTTTTCAAATGACGATGTCCACGGACTTTAAAAATGTACTTTCGAGAAAAACGCGTTTGAAGTTTCTGCTCTTGCTTTCTTGCAATATTAGATAGGAGGAAATAAAGGCCTATAACTTCTACAGTTTTGCTTCAATTGACTTGAAAATTTGACACAACATTCTTGAAATGTTTTACAATAAGAAAATAAAAAAATAAAAAAATCGATTTTTTGAAAGTGTTAGACCCTACCCCCCCCTTAATTGATAAGTAGACCAAATATAGATGCATCAGGATCATGAGTTGAGGTAAAAGAGTGGCTGTGTGATGATATGTTCCAAATAAAGATAACATTTTTTTTATTGGGAATCGTGAAAATCCCACAGTAGATTATCGGGACGACGAACCTTATTTACGCGTATTGTCTCCTACGATTCAAATTCTGAAAAACATAGTTTTGTTAACACGTCATTTGTTAGATTTTTTCCCAAAAGCAAAGGAATACTTGGCTTCCAGTACGCCAGATGATCTTCTCTTCAGGACGTTGGACATCCTGGCATCCGTAAAATTTTCAGCTCTGATTAATGCCTGTCTTCAGCGATGGAATTAAGCATCTGATCATTGATGATCTTCTATGAATTCTAGAAATTCATAGACGCTAATTCTGAGCAGGATTGCCATTTTAAAATCTGTATCGTCTTGATAAACAAATTTTTCTGTTTAGAAATTTTTAGAAAAATTTTAAATAGTGATTCAAGAATTAAAATTGGAATCTTATGTCTCATCTCAATTCGATAATTCGACTGCTTTCTCTAAAGCAACTTATGTATGTAGTATGTAAGTATAGTATTTGTTTAAATTATTAAAGAACTATTGCATCAATCGACACAATTAAAATCATGTTGATAATTTGATGAAATAAAAAAGGCTCTCAAACATAATCCTCAATAACTAGTTTGAAACTTAAAGGGCAAACACGAAATTATTGCGACACATTCAACAGGGCATAACTTTTTTACCATTTGGTAAAAATCAACCAAATTTTGTACACTTTCTCATTGATGTGTATTGTTTACATGCTGTCAAACTTGAAATCATGTTTTTCGATTTAACGAAAATGGAGGTGAACCAATGCAAGTCGAGAAAACAAATTCTTTCCAAACACCTGGAATTTTCTGACCTGTCGCACCGGCAACAATCGACGGCTAAAACTTGGGCACGGAAGCTCTACGAGAAGATGCTGACAAATATGGCTGCTGTGTGATGGACGACGAAACGTATATAAAAGCCGATTTTAAGCAAATTCCGGGGTTGGAGTTTTTCACCGGGAAGAGCAAGTTCGATGTGGAAGACAAATTTAAGAAGAAGAAAATGTCAAAGTTGGCCTCCAAATATCTCATTTGACAGGCCATCTGCTCTTGCGAACTGAAGAGTGAGCTTTCCGTGACAAAGGGCACAGTAAATGGCGGGATCTACAAATCTGAGTGCCTAAGAGCAGCACGACGAAGCTCCTCTGTTTTGGCCGGATTTGGCATCATGCCACTATTCTAAAATTGTCCTGGAGTGATATGAGACCATTTCTGTCCATTTTGTTCCAAAGGACATGTACCTGTCAAACCGTCTGGAACTGTGCCCGGAGGAGCAGTACTGGGCAATAATATAGCGGGAACTTCGGAAGAGCAAGAAGACATTCACACACGAGAAGAACAAGTTAAGAAAATGGAAAAAAATGAAAAACTGGTACCGGATGACACTTTTAAGACTTTGATGGAGGACATCGAGCGAAAATGCGTTCAATTTTGCATTCAAGGCATCATCGACTAATTTTTCTTTTGATTTTTGAAGTAAATGTATGTATAAAACTACCCTAAAATTTTGGTTTGATTCTAAACATTATAAAAAAATCGGCATGAAATTTTCGGTGTCGCAATAATTTCGTGTTCGCCCTTTATCACTCGTTTCGATCATCATTATAAGATAAATGAAATATTAACCTTATAAGCAAATCAAATTTAACGAATTCAAAACCGCGAGCTGTCTAAATTAATATTCTACACAAAAATGCAAAATATGTAAATTTTATCTTCAATTTGAATCAATTTGCAATCTGAACCCTTGAAGATGAATACATTTTTTTAAATAAATGAGGTAAAGCAATTCAATTTTAAGAATTGTTTTTTTTTTTTATATATTTACGAGCGAGAATTTGTTCTGTATCAAAGTAGTCGAAAATCCTTTTTTTCTCGGAATGCTCCAAAACAATTTAAATCATACGGTTAAACGGCGAGTTTGGTTATCAAACGTTTTTTGGAGCTCTAAGTATTGAAATGAGGAATAAATACAGTCAAAACAGATGTTTAGCAATTGATCATGAACACAAACGTGTCCTGACAGTTTCAAGTGAAACTTAATTTTTTTTATCAGGGCAATTGGATAAGTAAGCGTTGGATTGGGCAGCCGTGAAAAAATGTTCAGCTCGTGTCAAAATAATAAATTGTCTAAATTATCATTTTCGATATGAAATTAAACGTAATGTGCTGTATGGTCCAGTTGTAAGTGAAAGCAGTCTTCAATACGGTCAATTTCCTGGAGGAATCTTCGTTGAAAATAATGGATGTCCGCAGATAGGTGTAGGGAGAACTACGAAGTAAGACTAGGATCAGAAAATATGTAAAGGAAAAATAAGCTGAAAATCAGCAAGGCGAGTAAAGTTTGAATTACGAATTCACAGTCTAAGAATTAAACAACGGGTTCATATGTAACGGGAATCGCTTGTACCGTTAGAAATAAGGACAGTTGAAGAGGAAAAGGGATAGCAAAAAGTTTGAAGGAAAATTAATCGTCTAGTCATAGTAAGCATGGAAAATAAATAGCAGATTTAAGACATTTGTTAACGCGAACGGAAGTGTTTTCATTTCGGGTTTGAATCTAAGAAAATTAGAATAAAATAGCATAAAATCACTACAATAGGTTTTCTTCAATTTTCAATTTCTTCCTACTAGTTATTAATATATAAGTATAGTATAGAGATAAGGGCATAATGGCCACCTTAAGAAGGACGCTAATTTTACCATGGAAAACAGCTATAATCAGAGCTGCAAATGATCAGTGTCAGACAGCCAATGTCAGCCGACTTTGATACTGCTTTGCATGTCTATGTCATGCGATACTGATTTTTGGTCAGCAACATGTGCTTACAATGTCATGACCATGGTGAATGAACGACATCATGCTTGCTACGACTTTTTTCTTCTTACGGCCAACAGCTACATTTTTTCAACTGTAGCGCAACTTATAACGTAAAGTCCCTCCCATAACAGCCATAAAATGAAATAGAAAGATGATCGTATATGTGTGGTGTGAGTGGAGTACAAAAATGTCATTCAATATTGACATTGCTGCCTGGCCGACATTGTAGCTTGGTCATTCAACTTGTAGATGACTTTGATATTCTGTCGATAACATTGACTACTAGACGTTGGTCGGGTCAAACGAAATAGACTGAAATTTATCAGCCTTGGCTATAATGTGTGAGTGAGTTTATTGTTTCGTGTTCAGACACTAAAAAATCCTATATCCTAACAGGATAAAACTTAAAAAAGTAGAGAAAAACGTTCAAAAATGCATTCCAAAATTTTTGGCCAAAAGCTGAAAATCCGTTACTGTAGGGATATAATGAGAACCTCCATAGGGGCAGTATCAGCACCATTGATCGAGGCACAATGAACATTTTGCTGATGTAAGATGAATTATAGAGCTATATCTTGATTAGATTCATCTGACCATTTGGCCTTCTGGTAAGATGTCGGTGAGGTAATCAGAAAACACGTGTTCAATTCCTGGTCGAGGTGATTTTTTTTATTTACCATTCATGATCGATGCATTTTGGACAAAACGGTGAGTCGTAGATCAATCAAACAAAGCAATAACAAAATAATATATGCCTGTTTGTAGAATACAAACAATTCACACACACTCATACTTTTTGTTTCCGGTGCTCTGTTTGGCGGATGATGCTACTAGCCGTATAATGCAATAATGAATATAATCAATCATGAATAGTAATTTAAAAAAAATCACCTCAACGAGGAATCGAACTTGAGTCTTTTGATGACCTTTCCAACACCTAACCAGCGTCAGATGTGAACTAGTCAAGCTGTGGGTCTATAATTCAGATGACTTCATCGACTTGAATTCGCAGCACGATAGAAAGTGCTCATTGTACCCCGATTAATGGTGCTCTATAAGCCCCGAGTCAACAAGTTGAAGTAAAACAGGCCTTCAAATATTGATTATAGTGAAAAATCAAAAATTTAATGAGGATGAAAATTGAGGAACTGTGTGTACATCATAATGCAGTGTGCACTTTATAGATCAAAATGATTTAACGATCTTAAGAGCTTATTCTCTGGTGCTCAAAAATTAGAATATTTTCGTCACTTGAGGCCTAGTTGGTTTAAAAAAAATATGTTTGTAAAAATGATAAAGACTGAAAACTGTAAAAATGATAAAGACTTTTTTGCAAAACTGTGATGAAACTCTGCTGCCGGAAGTTCAGAAAAAAAGAAAGTTATTTATACAAACCAACTGAAAATTGTCTAGGAATTATTGGAACAAAAATTAAGCAGCAAATGTTAACAGGACGTCTGGCAATAAGAAATTACACCTTGCATGATTTTCGGCCAACGAAAGTTCAGAGAATGTATGTTCAACCTGCTAAAACCAATTTTAAAGCTATCTTACTGCATATCTACTGCATATCTCGTTTCTACAATGACATTCTGCTTTGTAAACGCATTCATTTAATGTATTTAAGTGACTTAAAAAGTGTGTTTAAAAAGTTTCTAAAAGAGAAACAGCTCCCCGTACTAAGATTACAAGATCTATCGTTTATGAACTTGTATTGTTGGAAAGTTGCTCAAAAAATTGTTCTCCTTTTTTTGCAAATTCTAATTCAATTTTACTTTTACAAAAACGCGAAGATTTTTTTTCAAAGGTCTAAGATGGGTGAGGCTTTCCATTGAAATTAATCTCATTAATGCTTATCGACCACCGAAATTTTTCACTATCTCAAAATGCAACGATCCATGAAAACACTTTCCCAATACGCCAACTACCGTTCGATCGAAATCGTTTCACTGCGCCTCATCATCCTCCTAACCCAGATTACGTAAACCACCCGTGAGCAGGCTCGGCGATCGATGACGGGCTAAGCCGGATTCCAGGCAACTATTAAAGCGCTTCCAAAAATTCAAATCCGTAGGTGCTAACACCCATCCCATCACGTGAAGAAGATGCGCCAGTCAGTCAGTACCTTCAGCATAGTACTGTATTGCACCACCCCAACCGAACCGCCACACCCTCGCCCAGCTCGTTCAAATTAATAAAATAAATATCGGTAAAAAGCGAAACTAATCGGAAACTAATTCGGTAACATGATTTTTTTCTCTATCCTTCTTTGAGTTGTGTGTGCAACAAGCAGCAAAAAGATATGTCGAAAAATTATCTCTACCAAAGGAAATAAAAGCACCCAAGAGAAGAGGGTTGAAAAAAAAATCGGCCAATCAATCAATCCGGTGAATCGAATCCATCACCGTCATCAGCTCCGTCGAATTTGCCTACACAAGCATTATTGTGACTGACAAAGGGTGGTTCCGAAACGGATTCGCGAGGGGAAACATGATTTTGGTTTGCACAAGTCAGGGATGATTTAGAATACACGAATCATCGTTATTACTTTTGATTTCTGACTTTTGTGATTGATACTTTAAGCTAGAGACTACCTCAACAATTTTTAAGGGGAGACATTCCCGATTAACTTGAAAGCCCACCCTAGAGTGCCTAATTTGTATGCACTTTTCGGAGAGGATGTATCGAAAATCGAAATCAAAATACCAATAAATCGCCCCATCGAGCAACAGATACACTCTCCCTCTTGCCAACATTAGCACATGATTTAGGCAATTCACGATGAGCTTTTCCATCAACTATCAACGGGCAGCAGCAGCCCCATGAATCGGTATCGTATCGGTATGGCCCCAAAAATCGAAAAGATTTAGGAATCGGATACCCCCTTCCTTTTTGCGGCCCCCTGAACCCTGGAACGCATAATTCAGTCATCGAACAGGTTTTGCATTTTCCATATACCACACACACAACATTTGAACGTTCGAAAAGAAAAAAAAACGAAAACTAATCTACTCATCCAAGCTTACGAGAGCCATTTATTCGGTTAATAAAATGGGCGTAAATCAATCACGAATGTGAGCACATCTTGTTCTTCTTCGGTTTTATTTTTTATTATTTTCAAATAACATACATTTTAGGACCATTTTACCTTCAGCGCTATGAGTTTTGGGGGCCGCGTCATAATCGTGAGCGGAGATGATGACCTACCCCTAGAGCTAGCTAGGGGCTAGGACTAACAGCAGCAAGCAGCCGCTCGATCGCGAAATCGAAATCGCTTAGAGCGGTCGATCAAACGGGCGTTTAATTTAATATTGAAAGTGAATTTGATTGATTCTTTCAACAGACGAATATGGATTGGCGATTCACGCTTTCCCGTGAACTGCAATTTTTCTCCTAATTGTAGAAACGTGGATTGTTCAGGCACAAAACCATTAATAACGCACCTGATGCGAATCTTCCAAATCGAATATGTTGCACGGGTAATCGACACAAACGAATTGAGAAGTAGAAGTTGGTTTTTTTCTTCTAAGTTTATTATTTTTGATGTGGAATTCAGATTTGATTGTGATTGAAAACTTCAAATTACGAATTTTGTTTTGAGTAAGTTCTGATTAAATACAATGGGCATCTATTTAAAAAAAGTTGGTTGTCATTGTTGTCATTTGTTGTAGATTTTTTTTTCATTCTAATCTTTGTAGGCATTCTTATTACTTTCACTAATCGTACTTCCATAGCCAGATCTTATGTCTGAGTCCCAAAGAATAATAAAGTGTGTTACTATTCCTCTTTTCTTTGTTTATGTTTTTAATCATTTTAACATCGAAACATTAAAATTATCAAAAACAAAGTGGTTGGGCCTACCATGGAGCAGAGAACGCAGAGACATGTGGAACATAGGAACAGGAAGAAACGTGGACCACCAGTAGCATACGTTTCAAATATGCAGTGTCGTTGGAAGCATGCTAAGAAAAATACTCCTTGATGAAGATAACATGCGTAATGTAGCCGGCTGGAAATGACTTATTTTGTACACAGAAATCACAAAACTTAAGAATAGAAGCATTTTGAAGAATTGAGGTAATGAATAAAGGGATTTGATATAAATTCAGTTTTGTAACTGTGCTACTTAGAACCTTCAACAATGATTCAAAATAGATAATTCTCAAGGAAACTTAGCTTTGCGAGGCTCAATACTCAACCCTCAGTTGTTTTTCAACAATTTTCATTTAAAAATCAGAGTATTTGTAGCAGCATAAAACAAGATAACATGTGGGGTAAAACGGCAAAGAATAAACACTTCACTGATGGTAGAATTATTTTCACCCGAACCACACCAAACATATTTTGCCTTTCCGAGCTTATACTGACTAGGACTGGAAACGAGTTTGTGCTCAAATTTTTCACTATAACCGATTCCTTATGTCAAGCCCACTTTCCTACGAAGCACCAAATCAAATTAAGTACGCTGTAACAAAAACGTCGTCTAGGTTCCATAGTTTAGATAACCGACTATGAATAGATCTAAAACCTGTATTTTCAAGATCCTGTCTGAAATCCTTTTTCCAACTACACAGCACAAATTGATTTATTCACTCCTAGCACCCATTTACATTTTCAAATTAAAAATTGATTTTAATTTTCAACCACAACACTAAAAAGTAAAGCTCCGACCAGAGTTTCCTTCACAATTGTGGATGTCCGATTCCCGTCAGAGCAACAGAAAGTACAAATTAAACACCAGAGAAGCACTAACAATTTTCTATCCACCTGCTCATGATCATACTGAATTCTAGCCTTTTTCAAGTCCTATTTAGGTTATGTTCCTTGAAAACATTTTCCTCTATATCACCAAAAAACACAAGTTTCCGAAAATTACCACGAGCGAAAAAAACACGTGCGTTTGCCGTGGCGCAACACCTACTTCTCTTTGTAAGCATTTTCATTACTTTTGTCTTTTTTTCATTTTAGTCATTTTTGTTATTTGCGATATTTTTGTCGTTTCCATTAATTTCAAAAATATTGGACATCTTTGTCAAATTTATCATATAAATTTGTAATTTTTGTCGTTCTAGTCATTTTTGACATTTTAATCATTGTGTCATTTTTGACATTTTTATCATTGTGTCATTTTTGACATTTTTAAAAGTTAATTTTTTTTATTTTTGTAAGTTTTTTGTCAATTTTGTAATTTTTATCATTTATGTAATGTAAATATTTGATATTTATGTTTTTTTTAGCTTTTTCGTCATTTTTACATTGGGGCGTTTTTGTATCTTTTATCATTTTTGTCATTTTAGCTGATTGACTACTCACTTCCACGCATCCACCTGAAATCGTCAAATCCGAAATGCTTCTCTAAGATAAAGATGTTTGATCAGAAACTTCATTGATAAAAATGGGTATTTTTAGCTGACCTGAGTATTGCAATGAGGGTTTGTCAGAACAGTTCCAAGATCAATGAATTATAGCATTTTGAATTCCACGATCGCACAGAGTGGTCAAATTTTCAAAAAACCTGACAAAAAGTATTTCTTTCACCATTTTTGACTCCGAAACTAACTGAAATTGTTCAATAATCATAATTTCACTGAAAATAACTTATTATTTCCATTATTTACCCAAAAAAACATTATTTTTCCAATTTTACCGGAAAAATTGAAAATTTTCAATAGCTTAGTAAGTGGTTCCAGCGTTGAAAATTTTTAACAGCTTGCTGCAAAATGTATCATATCTTAGAAAGGTTAATTGGAGCTGAAATCTACTCAAATTTAACATATGCTAAATTTAACACAAATATAATTAAATTGAATCAGTTACATAAAATTATGATGTGGTGCTGAACACTTTTTTTAATTTTTCATTTACCTACTGTATTCTTTTTTACTTATCAATATAAATATTTTATGTAAAATTAGAGTTGTTTTTACATAATCGGAAATATTTATCAAAATTTTGAAATAAACGTATAAAGGAGTTTTTTTTTTATTAAATCTCATTTTTTTCTGTAAATGGTTGTTCTCATCACCAAAAACTTCATGTCAATTTTTAATGAGATAAAAACACTATAATAAAAATTTTCAAATTCTACTGATTATTTTATTTCTGTTTAACTATTAACGTTTTTATTTATTTTTAATGTTCCAATTAGTTTCCATGAATTTTGAGGGAGTCGGGAAATCTGACGATCCTTTTCCCGGGATCTCGGGAAAAATTGAAAACGAAGCTTGCAACATGAAGATCTTTACCATCTACTGCGTACGCATCCTTATAGATATGTATTTTTTTTATTTAAAGTAGCAGTATTGCAAAACATTTAAACTTTTTTAATGCCTCAAAAATTCAATAAACAAATCCAAGATTCAAGAACTAAGTACTTTAATTGACTAACTGGTCTAATTCTAGCTGCAAAAATATGTAATAATTGAGAAAGATGTTTGACTATTGATAGAAGTAAGTAAGACAGGTTATTCATCAAATATCGTAAATTTTCAGATAACTATTCATTTTTTTCACAAAATGTCATTTCTTTGCTGATGATTTTGCTCATGTCAACAGATGAGTGTTGCAAAATAGAACATTCAGATTCTTTCCGTAGCGTCTCTTTATTGGAATTGTTTGCTTTCATAGATTCTACGACATATAAACGACACACTTTTACACAAAGTTTTCGATCGGAAAAATATTTTAAGAAAAAATAATATTTAAGACTAAGATGATGACTAAGATGAGATGGTAGAACTACCAGTTTCCTTGCTCAATCTGATTCATTTTTGCAATTAGGATCGTGTAATTTTTTAATAATTAACCCTTTTTTATCGGCTTCGGGAATTTCAGGGATTTTTTAAGCGTTTCCCGGGATTCAGGAATTCCCGAATTTTATAATTCCCGGAAATAATAACTCTCATATTAACTAATAATACACAGAAATTTAGATAGCCATTGTTTTAAAAGATTATAGGGATGTTTTTGAATGGTTTTTTGAGAAAACTAAATTTTAAGATCCTATTAGAAATCAATCTAGTTCGTGATCCGAAAGATTATTTGCTCTGAAGTCAAATTTGAAGAAAAAGTGTTTCTACTGTTCGAAACCGGTCTCCAAAAATGGCAAAAATGGGCAGCTCAATTTGCAATATGTTGTAGTTCAGAAATGTGGGAATCTATCCCACATAAAATTAGAGTGGATTATGTGGATTTTATTTTTAAATCTCTAGTTGATGTTGAAAAAGTTGAAAATTTTATCGTTTTTTATGAATAAATAACATATATAAACTTTCAACTTTATCTAAAAAGATTAATTTATATTCAAACATGTGTAAAGTATGCCTTGCAAAAATATAAAAAATCCACATTGCCAATGGTTGCTTCTTCGTGATTGTCCGAGGCCATCAGTTCTATGCAGAGGTCAAAAGAATGATGCTTAGGATCTCAATGCACACAACTTATGCTCACTCTTTATACATAAATAACGGCGCCGGTCACGTCCTAGTAGTCAATGTATAGATAGGAAAAATAGAAAAATGGATGAATGAAAGAAATTAGTGCCTTAGGACTGAGGACACCTCTACATCCTAGCAAATAATTTTATGTTTGGAAGAGTAGATTTAAGGATATGATCCGGAACTTACGGAAGTACACTTTTAACAAGTGCACTGATCTGACTGTTTTACCTCTCCATATAATTTCTTACACTGCTGCCTTGTAAAATTCCTAGGAACTAATGCATCAATACAGTTTTTTTTATTTACATCAAATGGAACACAAAGGATTTGAAATCTATAAATGAATTTTTTAGCTGTTTTTTTTTTTAAACTATAAAAGTTGTTCTAAAAGAAAGAAGAGTTGATTTATTTTTATAAATCCTCATAAGTGCAAAAACATATGCATTTTGATCTTGATTCTTATCAAGCCGGAAAAAGTTCAGTTTGAGATTTTTTTTATATTTTATTTATCAACCTGTATTTTTTCTAAGTTTAGAATAGAACCAATGTTGTTTAATTTAGCGTCTGATTTTTGTTTCATACAGTGCAAACCAACTGGAAATAGACTGAAGTTTAAAATGCCTAGTGAAGAATATTAAATAATTACCAACTTCCAGTACACAAAATAATTCGGCCTCCAAATATGGTGCAAAAACATTCAAACAAGATAAAAAACTTTTAAAAGGTGTCTGATACCGTTATTTCTGTAATTTTGGAAACCCTGTAATGGAACTGTTTGGAACAAAACTTTGTGGAAACTTTCATTACATCGACATTTGAGCTTATACGTTATGAATTATTTCACAATAACGATAACTCGTTTGCAAGAGGAAAACTTTCGATAAACATTTTAGAAAAAAAATCGCAGATTGTATACGATCCTGAACTAGAAAATCCTAGAAGTTCAGTGGTGTTGGGAAAAAGTGGTAGAAATTTTGTCACTTTTTGCACATTTTGACAAATTTGCCATGCAAAAACATTTTTAAGATATTTGGCCTTCAAGTTTTTCTACAACACGTGTTGTATTTTCGCTTGCTGTGATGCAAAAATAGCAATATTTCTATCACATACGGCTGAAATAGAAACGGTGCTGTAAAAAAATACAACGCCCGAAGATCTTGAAAACATTTTTGCATGGTAAAATTTCATTTTTGCAAGGTCCTTCAACAACAACCTCTCGGTAAGCATCCGGGATTATCCTTCTTTCAGGCGGAACAACTTCTTGTTTCTTTCCAATGGCCATTTGATTTCCATAATACGTGTCCAAATGTCACCGATTTTTTAATACAAATTTACTGCTTGAAATTGCATTTAAGAGCTCTTGAAAATTTCCCTCACAAACAAAAAAACACTTCCGTCATCGACGGTCACAGCTTGCCGAGTTTATTCTTTTCATCATTTTTGTCATTCTGATCAGCTTTGTTATGATTTTTTTTTTGTTATTGCTATTATTATTTTGTTTTTTTTTTGTGTGTTTATTTTGCAATTTTCATCATTTTCAGGATATTATGTTTCGGCTGTCGGTGTTTTTTTCAATTATTTTTGTCATTGAATAATAATTGTCACTTTTTTATGTTACGTACTTTTGTCATTTTTTGTGGTTATTTTCAGTTGTTTCTAGTCATTTTGTTCGTTTTAGTCATTTTATATTTTTGTAATGTTGCCATTTTTGTCATTTGTTTTAATTTTTGTATTGTTTCCTGTTTTATCATTTTGTTCAATTCCTTGTCTTAATTTTTGTTGTGATTTTTTTTATTTATTAATACTTAGTTATATCTGTTATTATTGTATTTCTCGTTGTTTTGATCATTTTTGGCTTTTTGTCATATCTGTCATTTTAACGACTTGAGTCATTTTTATCATTTTTAAAAAATTGTCTTTTGATCATAAGTTTGGTATTTTGCCATTTTTGCTTGTTTTGTCATCCTCGTCAGGTTTGTCATTATTGTTTGACTTTTTTTTTATTGTTGAAGTTCTTATAAAAAAAATTAGTCATGTCACTGTTGTGATTTTTGTTAGTTTTATGGTTAAAGGTTTTCCATCAATTCTAAACATCAATAAATACTCACTATATCAGATCCTCGCTAAATTTCCTCTACCTAAATTACATTAAATAATAGACTTGAATTCAAGGAAATGCTCAAAGTGTCGTCCAAACGATTGCGGCTCGGTTCTACCGGATCAGTTGCAAAGTTTCACCCTGGCTCTTCAATGTACCCTTCAACAGAGAGATTGTTTGTTCGTTACCTACTTTTTTTATTCACCGAAGAGGGGAGGAAAGGAAGCACCAAATCTCTGTTAATTGTTGTCCATATGGGAACGATGACAAGTGCTCGGTCATAGTTCGGTCAATGGGACAATGGGATGTAAATTAGCGACGAATTGACTGTGTGGTAGGGATGTGCGATACACTTTGTGACAGGTTTTTTTTACCGTGTTGTAGGGACTACAGAAAAAGTTTATGGTTTTTTATCCGCTTACAAACATCTGGATGAGATTTCATGTGAAGTGAAATGAACGGTCAAAAAGGGTTGAGTTTTGTCGAAACTAAAATTATATGCGAAAAATTTACTCACCGTCAGTTATGTTTGTTAATTGGTTTTATCGGCCTTATCAGTGAAAAGTGATGTCCTTTTTAGTAAAGAACATTTCATGATTCCGCTTGTGAGCCGAACTACGCGTGGCCTACTGATGTGTGATGGTAGAATCAACGCTACCTGTATCGACCACTCCCACTGATCCGTGCTGAACAAAAATTTGGTGTGTGATGATGCCTCTAAATAAATTTCAACTAGCTTATTTTCACCATCTTTCATTTCTTCTAACTTTTTACCGTCCATAAAATTGCATAATCTTTTTTTTTTTTTAACGAACACACACATATAGGATCTTAGTGAAACTTCAAGTTTCTTTGAAGAGATCTAATTTACTTAACTCTAAGGCGTACATCTTTCAAGGGTATTATGGCTAGGCATCTTACTAATGCTAAAACCACCAGACCACAGAAAGAGTACTATGTGTGCCGTGATCGGGATTCGATCTCATGGACTCTGGCTTAGAAGACTGGAATGCTATCCTCTAGGCCACGGCCGGCGGCAAATCTTGAAATGTTCTTTACTCAAAAGGACATCACTTTTGACAGATAATGCAGATAAACCAATTAACTAAACTGATACGTTCTTCGCGAATGTTGAGTTCAATAAAAATGAACGAGTAACATTTGAATGTAAACATGTGCGTTCTATTAGACATATTTAAATGGAGTTGGTATCCGTTAGTGGAGAACGATATTTTTTTTCAATAGTGCAGTTGTTAACATTATCAACATTTTATTCATTTATATTTCATAAAAGTTTCAAACTACTGTTTAATTTGAGTTAAAATCCACTGTACTATCGATTGTTTCGATTTTTTTTTGCTATCTCTACCGCATCTTACACTGATCTCAAACATCTGCGGCGATTTCCACGCATTAAATTAACTCCCTGGCCATATGTACTGAATATTGTACAATCACGCACTTCCTTTTTTGCGGTCAACCGAAACCCCCGAAAAGTTGCAATCCAGTCTGATAGTTTTTTGTTGTCAAATTCACATCTTCCCGTCCGTGAAATATCACTAAGTACGGAATCCTTTTGGCCAACAATATAAAAAACACCACAAACTTCCCACTGCGGTGTTGTTTATGATTTAATGATAAACTTTTATCTGCCTTCTCCCTACTTTCGAGTACCTACATGAAGCATCGTCCTTCCCCTTTCTCAATTTAATTGTCTCTTCCTCGATCTCCCTCGATTATGTTGGGTTCAACCGAAGCTCTGCTGCCAAAAAAGGAAGTTGAAGAGGGCACGTAGCCAACGTATGTACCTACGTACGGAAACGCGAGGACCTACATACTTCATTGTAACATAAATACTCTCATGCTCTCGCGATGTCGGTTTGTCCGTTTTGGTTTTCTGCAACAGTTGCGGTGCGGCGGCTGCTCGTTCCAAGTGTATTTTTTGTTCAGTTGATTTTATTTTTCGTCTTTCATTTCTCCCATATGATTTATGGTCATCTCGACGTGCCCTGATGATGACACTTTGGTGACGATCGCATGCACATGCGAGGGAAGAAGGATGCACCGAGAGGAAGTGTCCGCTCACCAAATAAGGGATGCTGCGCTAGTGAGCACCACCAGTTGGTTGCAGCTTTTTTTTTATTGCTGTTGTTGATACACGCAGCAGCAACTGAAATGCAACCATAACGGCACGAGCAAGTGATACACTGACACAAATATGGTGGTGGTAAGTTGGAATCTCGGCACCATTCGGTTTCTCCCGATTTTTGCCAAACCGAACCCCAAAACAATGCAACGGAAAATAAACAGGAAAAGGATTCATTCCCAGGCTTCTCCGGTGGCGTTTGAATTTCGTAGCCATCCCTTTTTGGTCTCGGTCCGGTGGAGGGCGAGATTCTTTCCGGTCCGAAAATTAACGATGCTAACCTGTTCAGTTTACCATCATCATCTTTCGAGTCCTACTCTGAAAATTGATTGAAATCCGGTCCGGATTCCGGTAAGCAATCAATCGATACCTGGTACTCATTAAAATTGCTGCCATCGTTTATTGGTAAATTGAACCGCAACCTGAATATGAAGAAGAGGTAATACTTAAAACAAACTTGCAAGTGTGCAGAGTTCAAATCAGTAACATTTGATTTGAAATTTCTCATTATTTTTTGTCAATTTTGCTATTTTTTGCTTATCTTTTTATAATTTTTTTTTGTAATTATTGTAATTTTTGGCTTTTTTTTGGCAATTTTGTCATTTTTGTCATTTTAGTCATTTTTGTCATTTTTGTCATTTTTGTCATTTTTGTCATTTTTGTCATTTTTGCCATTTTTGTCATTTTTGTCATTTTTGTCATTTTTTTTTATTTTTGTCATTTTTGTCATTTTTGTCATTTCTGTCAATTTTGTCATTTTTGTCATTTTTGTAATTTTTGTAATTTTTGTAATTTTTGTAATTTTTGTAATTTTTGTAATTTTTGTCATTTTTGTCATTTTTGTCATTTTTGTCATTTTTGTAATTTTTGTAATTTTTGTAATTTTTGTAATTTTTGTTATTTTTGTTATTTTTGTAATTTTGGTCCTTTTCGCCATTTCGTCATTTTTGTCATTTTTGTAATTTTTTTGATTTTTGTCATTTTTGTAATTTTTGTAATTTTTGTAATTTTTGTAATTTTTGTAATTTTTGTAATTTTTGTAATTTTTGTCATTTTTGTCATTTTTGTCATTTTTGTCATTTTTGTCATTTTTGTCATTTTTGTCATTTTTGTCATTTTTGTCATTTTTGTCATTTTTGTCATTTTTGTCATTTTTGTCATTTTTGTCATTTTTGTCATTTTTGTCATTTTTGTCATTTTTGTCATTTTTGTCATTTTTGTCATTTTTGTCATTTTTGTCATTTTTGTCATTTTTGTCATTTTTGTCATTTTTGTCATTTTTGTCATTTTTGTCATTTTTGTCATTTTTGTCATTTTTGTCATTTTTGTCATTTTTGTCATTTTTGTCATTTTTGTCATTTTTGTCATTTTTGTCATTTTTGTCATTTTTGTCATTTTTGTCATTTTTGTCATTTTTGTCATTTTTGTCATTTTTGTCATTTTTGTCATTTTTGTCATTTTTGTCATTTTTGTCATTTTTGTCATTTTTGTCATTTTTGTCATTTTTGTCATTTTTGTCATTTTTGTCATTTTTGTCATTTTTGTCATTTTTGTCATTTTTGTCATTTTTGTCATTTTTGTCATTTTTGTCATTTTTGTCATTTTTGTCTTTTTTGTCATTTTTGTCATTTTTGTCATTTTTGTCATTTTTGTCATTTTTGTCATTTTTGTCATTTTTGTCATTTTTGTCATTTTTGTCATTTTTGTCATTTTTGTCATTTTTGTCATTTTTGTCATTTTTGTCATTTTTGTCATTTTTGTCATTTTTGTCATTTTTGTCATTTTTGTCATTTTTGTCATTTTTGTCATTTTTGTCATTTTTGTCATTTTTGTCATTTTTGTCATTTTTGTCATTTTTGTCATTTTTGTCATTTTTGTCATTTTTGTCATTTTTGTCATATTTGTCATTTTTGTCATTTTTGTCATTTTTGTCATTTTTGTCATTTTTGTCATTTTTGTCATTTTTGTCATTTTTGTCATTTTTGTCATTTTTGTCATTTTTGTCATTTTTGTCATTTTTGTCATTTTTGTCATTTTTGCCATTTTTGTCATTTTTTGTCATTTTTGTTATTTTTTGACATTTTTGTCATTTTTTGTCATTTTTTGTCATTTTTGTCATTTTTGTCATTTTTGTCATTTTTGTCATTTTTGTAATTTTTGTAATTTTTGTAATTTTTGTAATTTTTGTAATTTTTGTCATTTTTGTCATTTTTGTCATTTTTGTCATTTTTGTCATTTTTGTCATTTTTGTCATTTTTGTCATTTTTGTCATTTTTGTCATTTTTGTCATTTTTGTCATTTTTGTAATTTTTGTCATTTTTGTCATTTTTGTCATTTTTGTCATTTTTGTCATTTTTGTCATTTTTGTCATTTTTGTCATTTTTGTCATTTTTGTCATTTTTGTCATTTTTGTCATTTTTGTCATTTTTGTCATTTTTGTCATTTTTGTCATTTTTGTCATTTTTGCCATTTTTGTCATTTTTGTCATTTTTTTCATTTTTGTCATTTTTGCCATTTTTGTCATTTTTTGTCATTTTTGTTATTTTTTGACATTTTTGTAATTTTTGTCATTTTTTGTCTTTTTGTCATTTTTGTAATTTTTGTCATTTTTGTAATTTTTGTCATTTTTGTAATTTTTGTAATTTTTGTAATTTTTGTAATTTTTGTAATTTTTGTCATTTTTGTCATTTTTGTCATTTTTGTCATTTTTGTCATTTTTGTCATTTTTGTCATTTTTTGTCATTTTTGTCATTTTTTGTCATTTTTGTCATTTTTGTCATTTTTGTCATTTTTGTCATTTTTGTCATTTTTGTCATTTTTGTCATTTTTGTCATTTTTGTCATTTTTGTCATTTTTGTCATTTTTGTCATTTTTGTCATTTTTGTCATTTTTGTCATTTTTGTCATTTTTGTCATTTTTGTCATTTTTGTCATTTTTGTCATTTTTGTCATTTTTGTCATTTTTGTCATTTTTGTCATTTTTGTCATTTTTGTCATTTTTGTCATTTTTGTCATTTTTGTCATTTTTGTCATTTTTGTCATTTTTGTCATTTTTGTCATTTTTGTCATTTTTGTCATTTTTGTCATTTTTGTCATTTTTGTCATTCTTGTCATTTTTGTCATTTTTTTTCATTTTTGTCATTTTTGTCATTTTTGTCATTTTTTGTCATTTTTGTTATTTTTTGACATTTTTGTAATTTTTGTCATTTTTTGTGATTTTTGTCATTTTTGTAATTTTTGTAATTTTTGTATTTTTTGTATTTTTTGTCATTTTTGTCATTTTTGTCATTTTTGTCATTTTTGTCATTTTTGTCATTTTTGTCATTTTTGTCATTTTTGTCATTTTTGTCATTTTTGTCATTTTTGTCATTTTTGTCATTTTCGTCATTTTTGTCATTTTTGTCATTTTTGTCATTTTTGTCATTTTTGTCATTTTTGTCATTTTTGTCATTTTTGTCATTTTTGTCATTTTTGTCATTTTTGTCATTTTTGTCATTTTTGTCATTTTTGTCATTTTTGTCATTTTTGTCATTTTGTCATTTTTGTCATTTTTGTCATTTTTGTCATTTTTGTCATTTTTGTCATTTTTGTCATTTTTGTCATTTTTGTCATTTTGTCATTTTTGTCATTTTTGTCATTTTTGTCATTTTTGTCATTTTTGTCATTTTTGTCATTTTTGTCATTTTTGTCATTTTTGTCATTTTTGTCATTTTTGTCATTTTTGTCATTTTTGTCATTTTTGTCATTTTTGTCATTTTTGTCATTTTTGTCATTTTTGTCATTTTGTCATTTTTGTCATTTTTGTCATTTTTGTCATTTTTGTCATTTTTGTCATTTTTGTCATTTTTGTCATTTTTGTCATTTTTGTCATTTTTGTCATTTTTGTCATTTTTGTCATTTTTGTCATTTTTGTCATTTTTGTCATTTTTGTCATTTTTGTCATTTTTGTCATTTTTGTCATTTTTGTCATTTTTGTGATTTTTGTCATTTTTGTCATTTTTGTCATTTTTGTCATTTTTGTCATTTTTGTCATTTTTGTCATTTTTGTCATTTTTGTCATTTTTGTCATTTTTGTCATTTTTGTCATTTTTGTCATTTTTGTCATTTTTGTCATTTTTGTCATTTTTGTCATTTTTGTCATTTTTGTAATTTTTGTCATTTTTGTCATTTTTGTCATTTTTGTCATTTTTGTCATTTTTGTCATTTTTGTCATTTTTGTCATTCTTGTCATTTTTGTCATTTTTGTCATTTTTTTCATTTTTGTCATTTTTGTCATTTTTGCCATTTTTGTCATTTTTTGTCATTTTTGTTATTTTTTGACATTTTTGTAATTTTTGTCATTTTTTGTGATTTTTGTCATTTTTGTAATTTTTGTAATTTTTGTATTTTTTGTCATTTTTCTCATTTTTGTCATTTTTGTCATTTTTGTCATTTTTGTCATTTTTGTCATTTTTGTCATTTTTGTCATTTTTGTCATTTTTGTCATTTTTGTCATTTTTGTCATTTTTGTCATTTTTGTCATTTTTGTCATTTTTGTCATTTTTGTCATTTTTGTCATTTTTGTCATTTTTGTCATTTTTGTCATTTTTGTCATTTTTGTCATTTTTGTCATTTTTGTCATTTTTGTCATTTTTGTCATTTTTGTCATTTTTGTCATTTTTGTCATTTTTGTCATTTTTGTCATTTTTGTCATTTTTGTCATTTTTGTCATTTTTGTCATTTTTGTCATTTTTGTCATTTTTGTCATTTTTGTCATTTTTGTCATTTTTGTCATTTTTGTCATTTTTGTCATTTTTGTCATTTTTGTCATTTTTGTCATTTTTGTCATTTTTGTCATTTTTGTCATTTTTGTCATTTTTGTCATTTTTGTCATTTTTGTCATTTTTGTCATTTTTGTCATTTTTGTCATTTTTGTCATTTTTGTCATTTTTGTCATTTTTGTCATTTTTGTCATTTTTGTCATTTTTGTCATTTTTGTCATTTTTGTCATTTTTGTCATTTTTGTCATTTTTGTCATTTTTGTCATTTTTGTCATTTTTGTCATTTTTGTCATTTTTGTCATTTTTGTCATTTTTGTCATTTTTGTAATTTTTGTCATTTTTGTCATTTTTGTCATTTTTGTCATTTTTGTCATTTTTGTCATTTTTGTCATTTTTGTCATTTTTGTCATTTTTGTCATTTTTGTCATTTTTGTCATTTTTGTCATTTTTGTCATTTTTGTCATTTTTGTCATTTTTGTCATTTTTGTCATTTTTTTCATTTTTGTCATTTTTGTCATTTTTGCCATTTTTGTCATTTTTTGTCATTTTTGTTATTTTTTGACATTTTTGTCATTTTTTGTCATTTTTGTAATTTTTGTCATTTTTGTATTTTTTGTAATTTTTGTAATTTTTGTCATTTTTGTCATTTTTGTCATTTTTGTCATTTTTGTCATTTTTGTCATTTTTGTCATTTTTGTCATTTTTGTCATTTTTGTCATTTTTGTCATTTTTGTCATTTTTGTCATTTTTGTCATTTTTGTCATTTTTGTCATTTTTGTCATTTTTGTCATTTTTGTCATTTTTGTCATTTTTGTCATTTTTGTCATTTTTGTCATTTTTGTCATTTTTGTCATTTTGTCATTTTTGTCATTTTTGTCATTTTTGTCATTTTTGTCATTTTTGTCATTTTTGTCATTTTTGTCATTTTTGTCATTTTTGTCATTTTTGTCATTTTTGTCATTTTTGTCATTTTTGTCATTTTTGTCATTTTTGTCATTTTTGTCATTTTTGTCATTTTTGTCATTTTTGTCATTTTTGTCATTTTTGTCATTTTTGTCATTTTTGTCATTTTTGTCATTTTTGTCATTTTTGTCATTTTTGTCATTTTTGTCATTTTTGTCATTTTTGTCATTTTTTTCATTTTTGTCATTTTTGTCATTTTTGCCATTTTTGTCATTTTTGGTCATTTTTGTTATTTTTTGACATTTTTGTAATTTTTGTCATTTTTTGTCATTTTTGTCATTTTTGTAATTTTTGTCATTTTTGTCATTTTTGTAATTTTTGTAATTTTTGTAATTTTTGTAATTTTTGTCATTTTTGTCATTTTTGTCATTTTTGTCATTTTTGTCATTTTTGTCATTTTTGTCATTTTTGTCATTTTTGTCATTTTTGTCGTTTTTGTCATTTTTGTCATTTTTGTCATTTTTGTCATTTTTGTCATTTTTGTCATTTTTGTCATTTTTGTCATTTTTGTCATTTTTGTCATTTTTGTCATTTTTGTCATTTTTGTCATTTTTGTCATTTTTGTCATTTTTGTCATTTTTGTCATTTTTGTCATTTATGTCATTTTTGTCATTTTTGTCATTTTTGTCATTTTTGTCATTTTTGTCATTTTTGTCATTTTTGTCATTTTTGTCATTTTTGTCATTTTTGTCATTTTTGTCATTTTTGTCATTTTTGTCATTTTTGTCATTTTTGTCATTTTTGTCATTTTTGTCATTTTTGTCATTTTTGTCATTTTTGTCATTTTTGTCATTTTTGTCATTTTTGTCATTTTTGTCATTTTTGTCATTTTTGTCATTTTTGTCATTTTTGTCATTTTTGTCATTTTTGTCATTTTTTTCATTTTTGTCATTTTTGTCATTTTTGTCATTTTTTGTCATTTTTGTTATTTTTTGACATTTTTGTAATTTTTGTCATTTTTGTGATTTTTGTCATTTTTGTAATTTTTGTATTTTTTGTATTTTTTGTCATTTTTGTCATTTTTGTCATTTTTGTCATTTTTGTCATTTTTGTCATTTTTGTCATTTTTGTCATTTTTGTCATTTTTGTCATTTTTGTCATTTTTGTCATTTTTGTCATTTTTGTCATTTTTGTCATTTTTGTCATTTTTGTCATTTTTGTCATTTTTGTCATTTTTGTCATTTTTGTCATTTTTGTCATTTTTGTCATTTTTGTCATTTTTGTCATTTTTGTCATTTTTGTCATTTTTGTCATTTTTGTCATTTTTGTCATTTTTGTCATTTTTGTCATTTTTGTCATTTTTGTCATTTTTGTCATTTTTGTCATTTTTGTCATTTTTGTCATTTTTGTCATTTTTGTCATTTTTGTCATTTTTGTCATTTTTGTCATTTTTGTCATTTTTGTCATTTTTGTCATTTTTGTCATTTTTGTCATTTTTGTCATTTTTGTCATTTTTGTCATTTTTGTCATTTTTGTCATTTTTGTCATTTTTGTCATTTTTGTCATTTTTGTCATTTTTGTCATTTTTGTCATTTTTGTCATTTTTGTCATTTTTGTCATTTTTGTCATTTTTGTCATTTTTGTCATTTTTGTCATTTTTGTCATTTTTGTCATTTTTGTCATTTTTGTCATTTTTGTCATTTTTGTCATTTTTGTCATTTTTGTCATTTTTTTCATTTTTGTCATTTTTGTCATTTTTGCCATTTTTGTCATTTTTTGTCATTTTTGTTATTTTTTGACATTTTTGTCATTTTTTGTCATTTTTGTAATTTTTGTCATTTTTGTATTTTTTGTAATTTTTGTAATTTTTGTCATTTTTGTCATTTTTGTCATTTTTGTCATTTTTGTCATTTTTGTCATTTTTGTCATTTTTGTCATTTTTGTCATTTTTGTCATTTTTGTCATTTTTGTCATTTTTGTCATTTTTGTCATTTTTGTCATTTTTGTCATTTTTGTCATTTTTGTCATTTTTGTCATTTTTGTCATTTTTGTCATTTTTGTCATTTTTGTCATTTTTGTCATTTTTGTCATTTTTGTCATTTTTGTCATTTTTGTCATTTTTGTCATTTTTGTCATTTTTGTCATTTTTGTCATTTTTGTCATTTTTGTCATTTTTGTCATTTTTGTCATTTTTGTCATTTTTGTCATTTTTGTCATTTTTGTCATTTTTGTCATTTTTGTCATTTTTGTCATTTTTGTCATTTTTGTCATTTTTGTCATTTTTGTCATTTTTGTCATTTTTGTCATTTTTGTCATTTTTGTCATTTTTGTCATTTTTGTCATTTTTGTCATTTTTGTCATTTTTGTCATTTTTTTCATTTTTGTCATTTTTGTCATTTTTGCCATTTTTGTCATTTTTGGTCATTTTTGTTATTTTTTGACATTTTTGTAATTTTTGTCATTTTTTGTCATTTTTGTCATTTTTGTAATTTTTGTCATTTTTGTCATTTTTGTAATTTTTGTAATTTTTGTAATTTTTGTAATTTTTGTCATTTTTGTCATTTTTGTCATTTTTGTCATTTTTGTCATTTTTGTCATTTTTGTCATTTTTGTCGTTTTTGTCATTTTTGTCATTTTTGTCATTTTTGTCATTTTTGTCATTTTTGTCATTTTTGTCATTTTTGTCATTTTTGTCATTTTTGTCATTTTTGTCATTTTTGTCATTTTTGTCATTTTTGTCATTTTTGTCATTTTTGTCATTTTTGTCATTTATGTCATTTTTGTCATTTTTGTCATTTTTGTCATTTTTGTCATTTTTGTCATTTTTGTCATTTTTGTCATTTTTGTCATTTTTGTCATTTTTGTCATTTTTGTCATTTTTGTCATTTTTGTCATTTTTGTCATTTTTGTCATTTTTGTCATTTTTGTCATTTTTGTCATTTTTGTCATTTTTGTCATTTTTGTCATTTTTGTCATTTTTGTCATTTTTGTCATTTTTGTCATTTTTGTCATTTTTGTCATTTTTGTCATTTTTGTCATTTTTGTCATTTTTGTCATTTTTGTCATTTTTGTCATTTTTTTCATTTTTGTCATTTTTGTCATTTTTGTCATTTTTTGTCATTTTTGTTATTTTTTGACATTTTTGTAATTTTTGTCATTTTTTGTGATTTTTGTCATTTTTGTAATTTTTGTATTTTTTGTATTTTTTGTATTTTTTGTCATTTTTGTCATTTTTGTCATTTTTGTCATTTTTGTCATTTTTGTCATTTTTGTCATTTTTGTCATTTTTGTCATTTTTGTCATTTTTGTCATTTTTGTCATTTTTGTCATTTTTGTCATTTTTGTCATTTTTGTCATTTTTGTCATTTTTGTCATTTTTGTCATTTTTGTCATTTTTGTCATTTTTGTCATTTTTGTCATTTTTGTCATTTTTGTCATTTTTGTCATTTTTGTCATTTTGTCATTTTTGTCATTTTTGTCATTTTTGTCATTTTTGTCATTTTTGTCATTTTTGTCATTTTTGTCATTTTTGTCATTTTTGTCATTTTTGTCATTTTTGTCATTTTTGTCATTTTTGTCATTTTTGTCATTTTTGTCATTTTTGTCATTTTTGTCATTTTTGTCATTTTTGTCATTTTTGTCATTTTTGTCATTTTTGTCATTTTTGTCATTTTTGTCATTTTTGTCATTTTTGTCATTTTTGTCATTTTTGTCATTTTTGTCATTTTTGTCATTTTTGTCATTTTTGTCATTTTTGTCATTTTTGTCATTTTTGTCATTTTTGTCATTTTTGTCATTTTTGTCATTTTTGTCATTTTTGTCATTTTTGTCATTTTTGTCATTTTTGTCATTTTGTCATTTTTGTCATTTTTGTCATTTTTGTCATTTTTGTCATTTTTGTCATTTTTGTCATTTTTGTCATTTTTGTCATTTTTGTCATTTTTGTCATTTTTGTCATTTTTGTCATTTTTGTCATTTTGTCATTTTTGTCATTTTTGTCATTTTTGTCATTTTTGTCATTTTTGTCATTTTTGTCATTTTTGTCATTTTTGTCATTTTTGTCATTTTTGTCATTTTTGTCATTTTTGTCATTTTTGTCATTTTTGTCATTTTTGTCATTTTTGTCATTTTTGTCATTTTTGTCATTTTTGTCATTTTTGTCATTTTTGTCATTTTTGTCATTTTTGTCATTTTTGTCATTTTTGTCATTTTTGTCATTTTTGTCATTTTTGTCATTTTTGTCATTTTTGTCATTTTTGTCATTTTTGTCATTTTTGTCATTTTTGTCATTTTTGTTATTTTTGTCATTTTTGTCATTTTTGTCATTTTTGTCATTTTTGTCATTTTTGTCATTTTTGTCATTTTTGTCATTTTTGTCATTTTTGTCATTTTTGTCATTTTTGTCATTTTTGTCATTTTTGTCATTCTTGTCATTTTTGTCATTTTTTTCATTTTTGTCATTTTTGTCATTTTTGCCATTTTTGTCATTTTTTGTCATTTTTGTTATTTTTTGACATTTTTGTAATTTTTGTCATTTTTTGTGATTTTTGTCATTTTTGTAATTTTTGTAATTTTTGTATTTGTTGTCATTTTTGTCATTTTTGTCATTTTTGTCATTTTTGTCATTTTTGTCATTTTTGTCATTTTTGTCATTTTTGTCATTTTTGTCATTTTTGTCATTTTTGTCATTCTTGTCATTCTTGTCATTTTTGTCATTTTTGTCATTTTTGTCATTTTTGTCATTTTTGTCATTTTTGTCATTTTTGTCATTTTTGTCATTTTTGTCATTTTTGTCATTTTTGTCATTTTTGTCATTTTTGTCATTTTTGTCATTTTTGTCATTTTTGTCATTTTTGTCATTTTTGTCATTTTTGTCATTTTTGTCATTTTTGTCATTTTTGTCATTTTTGTCATTTTTGTCATTTTTGTCATTTTTGTCATTTTTGTCATTTTTGTCATTTTTGTCATTTTTGTCATTTTTGTCATTTTTGTCATTTTTGTCATTTTTGTCATTTTTGTCATTTTTGTCATTTTTGTCATTTTTGTCATTTTTGTCATTTTTGTCATTTTTGTCATTTTTGTCATTTTTGTCATTTTTGTCATTTTTGTCATTTTTGTCATTTTTGTCATTTTTGTCATTTTTGTCATTTTTGTCATTTTTGTCATTTTTGTCATTTTTGTCATTTTTATCATTTTTGTCATTTTTGTCATTTTTGTCATTTTTGTCATTTTTGTCATTTTGTCATTTTTGTCATTTTTGTCATTTTTGTCATTTTTGTCATTTTTGTCATTTTTGTCATTTTTGTCATTTTTGTCATTTTTGTCATTTTTGTCATTTTTGTCATTTTTGTCATTTTTGTCATTTTTGTCATTTTTGTCATTTTTGTCATTTTTGTCATTTTTGTCATTTTTGTCATTTTTGTCATTTTTGTCATTTTTGTCATTTTTGTCATTTTTGTCATTTTTGTCATTTTTGTCATTTTTGTCATTTTTGTCATTTTTGTCATTTTTGTCATTTTTGTCATTTTTGTCATTTTTGTCATTTTTGTCATTTTTGTCATTTTTGTCATTTTTGTCATTTTTGTCATTTTTGTCATTTTTGTCATTTTTGTCATTTTTGTCATTTTTGTCATTTTTGTCATTTTTGTCATTTTTGTCATTTTTGTCATTTTTGTCATTTTTGTCATTTTTGTCATTTTTGTCATTTTTGTCATTTTTGTCATTTTTGTCATTTTTGTCATTTTTGTCATTTTTGTCATTTTTGTCATTTTTGTCATTTTTGTCATTTTTGTCATTTTTGTCATTTTTGTCATTTTTGTCATTTTTTTCAATTTTGTCATTTTTGGCATTTTTACTATTTTTGCCTTTTTTTCCATTTCTGTATAGTTGTCATTTTTTGTGTAAAAACTATGTAATTTGTCCTTAAAGTTTTATTTCCATGCTATTTTTTGTGGTTTTTATTTAAGTTGTTATTCATTGTACAAGTCGATTTCTTAGTATTTCATAGAATTACACTGGTTTTTGAAAAAAAAATCGGTTCGGGCATCGAGGCATCAAATTTGGATTACTCGAATCCCTTCTTAGGTGATTTCCAACAAAATTCGAAACTTTTCGACAGACGAGTAGGCCTTGGCCGAGTGTGGTCGCGTTTATTTTCTCCTCGTTTTTTTTTTGTTCGTGTGTGTGTGTTTTTGTGAAGAGCAAATTTATTGATTAAGACAAATCATCGAATTTTGATAGTTTTTTTTATCAGGAAAAGAATGACGTCTAAGTGTACCTAATAGTAAATTCTTGTATAAAATAAATAAGCTTGCTAGAACACATCTACAAAAAAATTCAAGAAAAATTGACTTTTTCCACAAAAACTCCTAGCGCACGCCGGAAACTTACTCAAATGAGTTCAAATTTGGCTAGAATATTTGAAATTGAAAGAGAATTGAACCCTGTAAGTGGAATTGTAATAAGCGAAAAAACCGAAAAGTGAACTAGTCTATTGTATATAAGCATCAAACTTTGGCAGTTTCGGGTGAGATCAATCCAATTTTTTGTTCTTTTTAGGGACATTAAGTTTACAAAATCGATTATTCTCGCTTTATAGAAAAATTTATACATAAAATCATATGAAGCGTTTGATAGGCAACATCAGGCATCATTCCTCCCTTGTTCCTTCATCTTTTGTGTTTTTCATCACATGGTTGGTCAGGCCGTAGTAGTTTCTACAATGCATTCTATGTATCTGATACTATGTTGAAAAGAAAAATGAATAGCGCAAGATTTCAATTTTAAGGATGCATTTACGTTTTGGTTCTGTTGGTTTTGGAAGAAAAAATTGGTAATTTTTGTAATTTGTTTTTATTTTTTTTCATTTTTGTTATTTTCGCCATTTTTGTTGTTTTTTTATATGTTTGTCAATACTGGCTTTTTTTGTCAGTTTTCTCAGTTTTGTCAGTTTTGTAATTTTTTAATTTTTTTTTTTTCATTTTTGTAAATTTTGTCATTTTTGACATTTCGCTAGTTTTGTTTAAAATACTGTATCCTTCAAATTAAATTTCAATGCTTAGTTTTTAGTTTTAATTTATTTTAAAAAGGTTTAGGTTGTAATTTAATTTACATGCCGGTTTCTAAATATTGCATAGAATTACACTGGTTTTTCGAAAATCGGTTTTCGACCAAACCTTCTTTATTGAAATGACATAAATCTCGACGTCTTATTCATTTAAAGTCATTTGGCATCAACATTGAAATTCCGATTAGGTACTTGATTTCCTTAAATGATTTTTGAGGGATAAAACTCGAAACTTTGAACACTTCGAGGCGCCGCGGCGCCAAGTCAATTTTTTGGGTCAATCAACAAAATTCGATGATAAAATCTTTTCCATTAATCCGTTCCCACCCTAATACAAGAAAAAAAAATATCTACAAAAGTTTTGATGATTCAGAGATAACATACAAATTCTCAAAGGCCAACTAATAACTTCAGCTGTCTCAAAAAACAATTTAAAAAATAAAACCAATGACTTGATCGATTGAAGCTATCTTTCAACTCAAACAAATACTTTATTTTTTTCTTTGTTTTTTTTTTCTCAACATGATTTTTCGTGTGAATTTAATTTATTTGAAAAATATGTCAAAAAAAACTCGCGGAAGCTTTTAGATCATCACAAAATTCATAACGTCGAAAACTCGAATTATGACAAGAAATGAAAACGCCCAAACGGAGCATGAAATTTTGATAGCAAGTTAGTGAAAAAGGGTAAACTGAATGCTCTGCATGTAAACTAATTAAAATAAAAAGGCTCAATCAGCTTAGAATGATTTAATTGTTCTTATGCTGAAGCAGTAAATTCTACTGCCTGAGAACACATGCGATATTGGAAAGTTGCCGAACCATTTTCTATTGGATAAAAATCAAGATAGTTAGCTGCTGCAGGTGAGTTTGATTCGAGTAGACACCAATTAAAATCGATCACAGAGGAATCCAACTTTCAAACTTCCACCAACAATACATTCCTTTCCCAAATGCAAATGAGCTGATCAGAAATAGAGGCACTCTGGCACATAAAAAATCTAAGCTCAAGTAGCAAAAAAGATCCCACTTGCACACGCCATCCATCACTTATGATTCCCTTTCATTTTCGACCATTGCACCACTCTGATTGCATTCATTGGAATAGCTCCATTTATGTTGCATCGAAAATCGTGGATACAAAAAAAGACTCCAATGACCGATAGTACTGAGCCGATATGGAAACCTCCGGTCCCTGGTGATGGTTTTTCTTCTGTTTCATCCGTAACACAGCTCTAGCCTTCGAAATGAGATTTGTTCGGGGGGATACTAAATGTGACTGCGAGGCTTCCCCATAAGGCAGCCCCTAAGGAGCCCACAACTATGCGAATGAGTTACTACACATTACGCGCTCGTGGAGCAGTTACGCTGCTGTTTTGGGAACGCGCGAGACTGTTGCAGCCGCAAAGTGTTTCAGATTTATTGCATCTCAACGACGGGTTGACAGGTTAGCGTGCAAACTTCCCCATTCAGCAACAGCGATCGATATGGTTCAACTACAACTAGGGGATCCGCAAAAAAAACTAAACGAAACGAAGCGTTTCGACAACCTGTGCGATGTCACGCGGACTCCATACGCCACTCATCTGGACCTGCCATCGGTAATGGATGTTTCGGACCAAATCAGATCCGAAGAGACAAGTCAATTGATTGGATTGGACTTGCTGGTTCACATACGTGGGTGGGTTGGGTCACTGGAACGGAATGTTCCTCGTGCATGCATAATTCAGAGATCTGCTGCCCCCTGAAGCATAAACCCTGCACATGACCTGATCATGCATTCAGTCAACGGGGAATTAAGGAATGTACACAACCGGCCGGCCGTCCAAAAATGGTATGAAACGCTGGGTTCTGCTTTATGACGGAGGAGTTGTCCTGTCCGTTGATGATGATATAATTTATTCCCTCGGGTCTGTCCATAGTCTAGTCACTATGTTTTTCCCCTTTTCCCATGAGGATCCCAAGAAATCGAAAGCTGCCACTTGCCCAGGAGGCATCCTAATAAAGCATCCTTAACAAAAGATTACGACTAATAGTGACAAAGTATCCGAGATATTTTCATTACATTATTAAACGACGCCTCGATATAAATTATCCAGTCGCGTCGAGTACGTCTCAAAGTAAGTACCCAGATAACTACTTCAGGCAAACGGCTGCCGTTGATGGCTAGGCAAGTCACTCGAGGTCTAGCTCGGCACAGTGTCCATTCTCGGGGACCAGAAGTCTACTGGCCTGGCCTGGCAGCCATTCAGACCATTCCGAGACAACCAATCGGAATTGGTGAGAACAAATGACTTTATACGGCAACAACGAGCGATGGGCGATATCTACACGGCGAGTGTGGTGGGGAAATAAAATACAAACTCCAATGTAGTAATGGCAGAGACAGAAAGTTCTCGTTTTTAGTGGGGCAAGAATCGTGATCATATCAAGAAGCTGGTGGCAATTCGCAATTGGTGCGCTGACCAATGTGCTAGAAGTCACACGAAACGCAAGGATGTAGGGATGGTTTTTCAAGAAATAACAGCAGGAAAGGGATGAAACATTTTTTTTGCAACTCTGTATTTTTCGTTACGAATAGGGATGATAATAACGAACTATTTTCTCAAAACCGGCATTCGGTATTTCGTTTTCGTCAAAACCGTTAAAACTGGTATTGAGGACTTATTTATAAACCAACAATAATATAGAGGACGTTTCCGTTATGAAGTAGAAAAACCAGCACAAGAAACAAATAAGCGACAATTGGTGTTTGAAAAATCTAAAAAATTATGAAAAAATTTATTAGTATGGGAAATGAATCCAACTTAGATTAAATTTCAGGGACTAGATAAGGGAAAATTGATGTTGAAAAACATGCGAAAAAAAATTCGCCTTGTCTCCCGGTGAGACTTGAACCCACATCTTGCGCCTCTCCGGGGCCCATGTATTAACATTCTACTACAGGAGACCAACCTGGCGTATGAATATTATACTAGTTGAGTGTCGATGTCTATCGGAATGAAGGAAATAGTTCTCCCATGTGATCATAATCATTTTTCTTGGTCTATTTCTATTCCCATCTTTTCATCTTACGGTAGTTGGACTCAAATTTGGATATTTTAGGCACGACAAGATTTGCATTGCCTTCTCATATACTGCACGGGTTGTCAGTTATGATGAGAAATGATGCGTTTGCCGTATTTGGATATCCAACCAAATTCGGTGTTTGGCACCGCCTTATTTTCTATTTTTAAACTGTGTAAGTAGAATGTTAATACATGGGCCCCGGAGAGGCGCAAGATGTGGGTTCAAGTCTCACCGGGAGACAAGGCGAATTTTTTTCGCATGTTTTTCAACATCAATTTTCCCTTATCTAGTCCCTGAAATTTCATCTAAGTTGGATTCATTTCTCTACAAAAAAAGTTTCGCTGACTGAATGTTTGAGTCAAGACCCATCTTTGGGTCACAGTTTAAAAATTTATTAGTATTTTTTCAATAAATTCCCAAAACAATGCGAGAAATGTTTAGTTTATGATAGAGGTGATTGGGACTAAACATTAAATTTGAAATAATATGTTTTATCTTTTTATCACCGTGACCAAGAACAAAGTTTGAAAAATGTAAAAAAAATTAGAACCCGTATCAACCTAAAATCACTAAAATTTCCAAAGCCGCAGGTTTAATGACCCGGAATGATCACCAATCACCAAAACTCATGCTCTCCTCCTTTTCAAAAATGATCAATTATGGCGCTGGTCACGTCCTCGTAGTCAATGGGGATAGGAATGTAAGTGGAATACTTTTTTGGTTCTAACAACAATCTCTCGTCTCCCCATGCTCGAAAAGATTATTTCGAAAAATTGAGAAACAAGAATAATCCGACCGTTTATACGTCTGCGAATCTATATTTATATATTCAAAGAAGGATTTTTATTAGTGGGGCCAGGTAATAGATCAGAATCCATTTTTTGTGAAAGGTGCGAACATCGATTTACTACACCTTCTATGCTTCTAGACATTTCCTAAGGAATTTATTTATTTTATTTACATAGTATTCCGTCTCACGACATAACTTGACGAACATAATTCCTAAAATTCACTCGGTCCATGGCAACCGTTCTCCAATTCCTCGGGCACCCCACGTTCGCCAGATCACGCTCCACTTGGTCTAACCACCTCGCTCGTTGCTCCCCCACTCGTCTTGTTCCTACCGGATTCGTAGCGAACACCTGTTTTGCAGGACAGTCGTCCGGCATTCTCGCAACATGTCCCGCCCAGCGTATCCGGCCAGCCTGCACCACCTTCTGGATACTGGGTTCGCCGTAGAGTCGCGCGAGCTCGTGGTTCATCCTTCGCTTCCACACTCCGATCTCTTGGACGCCGCCAAAGATGGTTCTTAACACTCGTCGCTCGAATACTCCGAGTGTACGCAGGTCCTCCTCGAGCAATATCCATGTCTCGTGTCCGTAGAGAACCACCGGTCTAATGAGCGTCCTATACAGGTTACACTTCGTGCGAGGGCTAAGTCTTCTCGACCGCAGTTGCTTGTGGAGTCCATAGTAGGCACGACTTCCGCTGATAATTCGCCTCCGGAAGGAAATTATTATCTTAAACTATGAGGCATTATTTTTTAACGAATGTTAAGCACTAGCGGATTTTACCCGGGCCTAGATCGGGTTCACATTAAATATAAATAAAAATGAGTCGTTTGACTTTTTTTTTATAAATTTTGAAAGCTTTTTATTCATCATTATAACAAATCTGACCATGTTTGACCATGTATGCATTGTAAGTTTGGTCAGTCTTTTTTTTAATTATTAACAAAGTTTATCGTTTTCATATCATTAAATAATAAATAAGGTTTGCTAATATACATTAAAATAATTTATTCATCCTATCACGAAAAGCATTTTAAACTATGGTTGTCAGATTACCGGGATTTATCCGGACTTATCCGCATATTTGACATTGAATTTGAGGAAAGTCCAATCCGGGCCGATTGCCCA